>NW_012138191.1:2256187-2258201 GCF_000956105.1 Propithecus coquereli | reverse complement strand
AAGATCTGTCAATGGATTGATTCTTGACCAAATTTTAAATCTTGTGGTAGGAAGATGTCAATGAAGCTTCAGTGGTCCTTGCTCCAAAGCATTGCGAGAACATTTGCAAGTGGCTGATACCGAAGGCACAAGCTTCCAACTTCCCAAGTACTGTGAAGAGGGGGTTTCTTTCCCAAAAGATCCAATAGAGGATAAGATGATTTTTATTATTTCTGCTTCTGGGACAAGTCGCATGGTTCTGGGAGAAAAAGAGAGATTATTTTCTAGTGTGTAAGTCACTCTCTAGGAGACAACAGGCACCCACTCTAAGACCCCTGCTTGGAATCATGATGTGCAAAAGTTGAGAACATTTTCATGTTGGAAGGCCGCATTAATTTAGCTGTAATCAAATAAGGCCACATTCAAGGAACTTCAATTAGATATACTTAAAAATGTACATTATTTTGTAAAAATCTAACTATTATGTACTTAATAATTTCAAATAATGAAAACTATTTGTTAATTTTAAAGTTAACTAACCTTTTAATGACTTTATTGTGTCTGCTTTTTGTTGGAGAGCACTTGAATATGTGGTTGAAGCATAGAGGTGCACAGTTTCAGTTGATCCTCTAGATGGGTATCAGTCATTTGTGACCTTAGGGTGTCTTGATTTGGGTTAGGTAGGACAATGTAGATTTGCAGCAATAAGTGGTTGAAAAGCAAGAGATCATTTTTCAGGCATCTTGCTTAAGGTGGTATTCTGCATTTTTCCATATTTCAATTGAATCTTTCTTAGCATCAAATGATGACTTTAAAGTGTCATCTACTGAAAACTCAATCAATTCTATCCATAGTTCTTTAGGTGCCTTGGTGATATCAACTGGGTGAGGCTGAAATGCTAATTTGCATGTGATGTCATGATTCTCAAAGTTAGTGAAACTTTCATTGTATTCTTCAGTTAACAGCTATGTATTATTGAAATGAATCATATATATCAACCTGCTCATCAATGGACCTTTGCTAACTGGGGAAAATGTTCATCTGAAATTTCCTTTTGAAGAAGTATTTTGAAAAAAGATAGCTTTTTTCAAAATGCTTGGATTTTTTTTTGCCACATATCATATATAGACTTAGTTTTACTTTGCAAAGAAATATTCTAGTCATTTTGATATCACACAGAAATGCTGAATTCCTATAGAAATCTTCTGTCAATGATTCACATTGCTGATTCTATTCTTCACAAAATTTAACTACCTGTTCTCGCAGTGATAAAATTTTGGGTAACACCTGTCCCTGCAATAGCCAGGGCTTTTAACATGATATGGCAAATCCACACTGAATACCTCATCCTTCAACTTTAGCATGTTACAAACCTGACAATGCCATGTTGCATTTGCACAAATATAGTTAACGATACTTATAACTTGTTGCAAAGTGTCACTTAAAATAGTAGCTTTAGTACAGAGATTTTGCTGATGCAAGATATGATGCAAAGAAACGAGAACATCTGGATCTATTAATACTTTTTTATCTGTGCAATAAACCCTTCATGTTTTCCTACCATGGAAGATGCACCATCTGTACATACACTCACTAAATTTACCAACTTCAGTCCAACTTCACATTTATCTTGAAAGTTTTTGAAGATATCTATTTCCCATGTTTACAAGAGTGCCTAAAGCAACTAACTCTTCATAGCAAAAATAATCTTCTGTTATGACCTGAATGAAGTGTAAAACATACACTGAGTCAGTAGTATTAGTTGATTCATTCTAAGTGATTGAATAATATATATTTTCCTTTTGAAGTATTGCATGAAGTTTTTCTGTTAAGTTGAAGGCTCATTTATGCTGTTGATCAGTTACGATTCTCCTTGAAAGAGGGAGTTGTTTGTACTTTGAAGTATTATCAGGGTCTAAGCATCCTACAACTTCAGCAATGCATTTTTTCACAATTTCTACATCACCGAATGGCTTCCCCTTTTTCCCAAGTATATAAGCTGCTTTATAAGTTGCTTCAGTGGCATTATTTTCAG
>NW_012138191.1:2245270-2254722 GCF_000956105.1 Propithecus coquereli | reverse complement strand
CTAGACAATTTCCAACAATATGCATAAAAGTATTACTAATTATTAGGACAGTTAAATAACTTTTTATATACTTTTTAGCTGTATCTATTTACTCTTCTATAAATTTCTTGAATATATTTTGCCCATTTATTACTTAGCACTTAATAGAACTTTTCTACAAAACCAGTAAGAAATGGTGTCTTTATTAGGAAATCAGGATTGACTATATTTTAATTCCTTCTATGGTTAATACTATATCAGTATTTTCTAAGTTTTCTGACAACAGCTTTGCCTTTTATATTTTTCTTAAACAGTCATTGAACACCAATTTGATGTTAATCAACTAATTAGAATCCTGGGTAACAGCATCCTAAATAAATAAGCTATGCTAAAATTATAACCGTGAGGATGTGCTATTCTGTGAGTACAGGATCTGCTTAATCCCAATTGTTAAAAATTTTGAAGTTTGTCTCATTCTCTCTGGGTTCCTAGGTTGTTTACTCTTAGAAAAGAAACACACACAAAAATAAGAAAACAAAGAACAATTTCCTGTTTCTAAGAAAAATGGCTTTAAAAGACATCTTGGACATCAAATAGTTCTTACAAAACATTTTGATGAGCTGAGTGTAAACGATTCTGAAACATGTGGATTGAATTTCCCTAGGAATCATTTGAGCTTAAAAATTAAGGAAAAAAACACTCAACCAAACTAGATTTTGTGTTTGCCAATTTGCCAAGGCATTTGGTAAATAGTTCAAGACAAATGACAAATCCCAAATATGGCCAAATTGGTCCTTCCTTAATGAAAGGGTGCATACAAGTCCCTTTATAAGCTTCACTCTGTCTTATCTCCTCCTTTACGAGATACAAGAATCTAAAACTTCTCTAACGCCAGACCTTTTTGATGGAATTAATTCTGGTTATGATGACATTATTAGGGACAATAAAAATTAAGTCAATATAATTTATAATAATTTTTTTTATTTCTCTTTAGAAGACAGTGTCAGAATCACCTCCTCCAATCTAGAGGTTCATCGCCATATTTCTTGAATATAATTAAATGTTCCCAACTGAAATTTTACTAATTCCACTGAAATGTACTGCACCACCTGATGTCTTAGGACAGTTCAAAGTTGGTTTAAAAGTTGTTGTCATTGTTGTTTTCCCTATTTCTATCTAAATCTGTGTCTAGTGACTTGAGCATCTGTACTAGTACTGACTCTTGGAGTACACAGCATCTCTTCTAACTGCACAAATGTTTTTAGGCCAAGATATTAGTAGAGCCCAAGACAAAATATATCAGTGGCTTAACGTGTTCGGGATATTTTTGGAAAGGAATTATATTGCAAGAGATGGAATGATATGTGATAAGACAACATTGTGCCACTTTTTTTAATTATTATTTTAAGGGCTACAAGAGTGGGACTCTTGTAACATAATAAAAATGCAGATGTCCACAGGGGTAGTCTATGGAGATCTCCAAGAAGATAAACTAGAGGATGATTATTTGAATCAAAATAGTTTTTCATTAGAAATGGAATCAATCCACATGAAAATTTCTTTCAAAATGTATTTTATAAATGATACTTCTCATAAATATTTAAGAAAAAACTGCTGGTCATTTTATTCCCCAATGGCCTAGGCTTCAATAATTTTCTCTTTTGTGTTTTGAATTTATATCCTGTCTCTTCTCCAAGCCATAGTAAGTTACCACCGTTACTTCTTCTTAATTCATTCTGCATACCACCTTAATATACAGATATATCTTTCTTACTCCCCCAAAATAAGTATATGAGTTGATGGATATGTTAATTAACTTGATTTGATAATTTCACAATGTATACATATATCAAAACATCATGTCATATACCGTAAATATATATAATTTATATTTGTCAAAATAAAATTTTAAAAAAGATATAGACACATCTCTCTGAAGCATAACCTTGGAGGAAGAACATATCTACTTATATACATTATTTGACTCCCTGTGATTTTAAATCCTTCAGCCTGATAATCTTGACCAAAGATAGAAGATATATCTTCATATGTATACACAGCCCCCCATTATTTATAAAATAAGAATAAAGTGTTCTTAAAATCTCTCCTGAGATTAACAGAAATTTAAAGCACTAGCAATTGTTTGAAGTCCTTAGAAATCTTTTACCAATTATCAAAACAACCAACATTTATGAAGCACCCACATGTGCCAGGTGTTATTTTATCTTCTGGGGCTAAATTTTTGAGCATTGCTCCCACAGAGCTGATAATGTAGAGGCTCTAAAGACATTTATCCAATAACCATATAACCAGATGCAAATTACAATTAAGTAACATCAGTACATGAAAGGTCTTCATAGGGAAATTTGAAATTTCAGGAAGACAGATCTCAGAACAAGTTATGCTTAAGATGAATGAGGTATATAACAATAGCAGAAGCTAAGCGATGCTTTGGGTCTGAGAACGGGTGGTGAGAGTTGAGAAAAGTATCCCAGGCAACGGTAAGAGCAGGCACAAAGGCCCTATGATAGGAGGAGAAGTTTGAGGGATAATAGGAAGTTGAATGTAGCTAGAGCCCAGAGTGAGGTAACCTTTGGCATAAAAAAGGGCTTAGATGAAATTTGAGGCTTATATTAATGAGGATTCAATTATAGATATTCTAGCTAGTTTAAAGAGAAGAGACGTATTACGTGGGCTTTAATTTAGTTGCCAGAGTTTTTAGAAGTCTAGGAGCCAAACTTGAATACCACACAATTAATAGAGGCCCAGCCAGGGGAAATTTCAGAGAAAATTTCATGATTTCTGCCACTGATTGCTTAATATTCACCCAGCCAGAAGTTGAACTCTAGAACCTCTGCTATAGCTATTTCCGAAAAGCAAACATATCCATGAATTCATTTAGCAGAAAAAATGCACAACCTTACAATACTCCTACACAACTTCAAATACCATAAGAAAAGATCTGGTTGGTGAGAGCCAGCCACACGTCTATACACCAGCAGCGCGTGGACACGGGAAACGTGGGTTTGGAATTCCACCTGGGGAAGGCAAGATTGACAAAACAAAGAATAATTATAATGAGAAGGGGAGGAGGTGTTCCAAAGGTCGAGAGCATTGAAAAATGACAGATGTCACACAGAGATGGAGTCTGGCAGGGATATATATTTTTGAGTCATTGACGTTATTGTAATTATAGCCGGGGACATGGATAAGAACACATATGAGATCATAGGTGGGAGATGCTAGAATATTCTTTTCTGCAGAGGTGTGACAGGTATTTCGTTAAGGGCTGTAAGTAAATAGCTCATAGTCAAATGTGAGAAACAGCTTCCAAACAGATAATTGCAACACAAAATAGCAAAGCTACAATAAAGCCTTTAATAGAATATTGTAGAATAATGGACACTGAATCTGTATTTCTCTTTTTATTCATTTATTCAACTGCTGCCTGGAGATCAGCCCTGAGGCATGTCATCAGCACTTCACTTTCAACATATCCAAAATGACACTTGTTATTTACTCATCTTCCTTCCTCTCACGTATTTCTTCCTCCTTCTGCATTTGCCTCGTGATCAACTACCAGATCCATTGTTCAAGTTGAAGTTCTGCAAATCACACTTAGCCTTCCTCTGTCAACGCCCAATATCCAATCAGTTGACAGGGATTTAAATGTCACCGCAGAAATATCTCTTCGACCTGGCATCTTCCCTCAATCTCTATACTAGAGCCCTGGGTCAGACACTCACCCTTCCATGTCCACAGCCATTGCAGAAGCCTTCTGGTAAGTATCTTGGCAACCAAATCTCTCCTAACTCTAGGGTGGGGGTCCACAAACATTTTTCTGTAAAAAGCTGAATAATAAATAGTTTCAGCTTTGCAGGCCATAAGGTCTCTGACATAAGTACTCAATTCTGTTCTTGTAATGAGAGCACATGCTTAGCAATCTGTAAATGCACGGGTGTGGCTGTGTGCCAATAAAACCTTTGAAGTTTGCTGACCCTTGCTCAATCCTACAAAGAATATCAGAATCATCATCCTGAAAACAAATTGACATATATGCCTTTGCTCTTCCCCAATTCCAGTGGAAGAAAGCCCATATACCTTTGCCATTCGAAAAGATCCTTTATGATTTGTTCCAAGATCTACGTCCGGTTTCGTCTTGTGCCTCCTCTGCACTGTGTCCAGTTGTGTTGATGGTTTTTGTGTTTCTGTGCCTGTGCATGTTCTGTCTTTGCCTTCCTCCTATTTTTCCTTCGGAAAAATCCTACTCATCTTTCTAGACTCTGCTCAAATGTGAGTGCCCCTTTTCTTGGCAGAGCTCTTGCTTTCTTTCTCCAGAATTCTGTACTAGTCTGTATTGTAGCTTGGTTATGTTATGTTGTGATTATCTGTTTGGAAGCTATTTCTCACACTCGATGGATACTCATAGCACTTAACACACAGCCTGTCCAACATGCACTGAAAGAAGAAAGAAATGATAAATACAAGATGTTAAAATGAAAGAGTGAATGAGAGAGTGGCCAGAGAGGGGAGAAAAACAATGCAGACATTCTTTTGAAAGTTTGGGTAGTTAAAAAAAGAAGAGGGAGAGGGAGAGATATTTTATTCCCATAATCATGATGCAACACTAGCTGTAATAAGCTAAGTTTTTTTAATACCATAACTAAATTTCCAAGTTGAAGTAATAAAATAAACACAGAAAAAAATAGGAATTTTCCCCAATTTCAGGAATTGTGAGTAGTGCCTGAGTCCATAGAATCCTACGGTGTTTATTTCACTCTGCCCACTTTGGTGCTCAGTTATAAGTCTGCCTTTGACATTTCTATTTTAAATGTGTATTGTCAAGGCAATGAAGTCTTAACTCATGGAAAGAAATCTGGAGTGGTGAAAACTCTAGCACAGTGAACAAGACAATTTGTACAAAAAGTTGTATCTCACACTTTCCTTGAAATCATATCAAGACAGATAATTCTAAGTGAGCTGCACTTGGTGCTGTCTTTGCGAAGGATTAAGTGAGGTTATCATTTTGTACTCTCTTTCTCAAGGTACACAACAAACTCTAACCCAGTTTTACATGAAAGAACACTGCCAGTGTAAAAGAACACACGCTGCAAGCTAGAACAATTTAATGTTTAGTAGCAGTGAAAAGATTTATTGGTACGTGAGCCATCAGACTCATCTTCCTAAGGCTCAGGGCAACTCCATCTATGTCTCCCAGGTCTGACCCAAGGTTAGACCATCTCACAGTTGTCAGTACTAGGGAAATACTGGAAAGAGGGGAAACTGAGGATTTATCACTTAGTATATTATCCATGCTTGGGCAATGAGGGCAAAGTTTCTTTCAATGAATCTATTTTTCAACTATCTTTTTCTCTCATACAAAATGCAGTGAATCATGGAGTGGACAGTGTCAATGCTGTGCCCAGATCCTCCTTAGATGTCCTGCATCCTTCCTCCACCTGCTGTCAGTGTTAGCTGCTAAAGCTTCATAGCTCCTCTGTTCTCTAGAGAATTTCCCTTGGCTGAGCAGGGACCACGTTGCCAGGGGAAATACATGCATGCCTGCCCTGCTCTCTTGTCTGATTTGGGATTGAAGTTGTGGTTTAATTGTCCCTCCAAAGCCCCTTGTTGGATCAAGCTAAAGCCAGACCTCAATCAGACCACTTCTTCACTCAGTGCCTTTTGCCGGCCCGGCCAGCTTCCCTTGCTCTCTCTCCCCAAGGACGGGCCTTTAACAAATCACGTGCACCGGAAGCCCCATCCCAGGCTCTTCCACTTCTAGAACTCTTGACCTAGGACAGTTGTGGATAAACTGAGGAATCCTATAGAACAACCTGGAAAAGCAGGATTTATAAAGAACCTAATCAACAGTGAAATTTATGAGAAAATAGAGGTGTCATACTAAGAAATGGAATTATTTATGTTTTCAAACTCTCATTAATCAATATTAAATGCTATTAAGTACACATTAATCTTTGGACTTTTAAACTAAACATTGAATTTCCAAAATTAAATTCAAATAGTTACATTAAATACATATGCATGTGTGCACACATGCACACACACACAGAGGAATCATGAGGATTTAGAATATTCCAAAACCATTTCTTTTTTCCTCTTTTTCTTATGTTAAAAAATGTCAATAACAAGAGTGCTGGCTACCTCTGTAAGGCTAGTCCCTGCAGTGGCAGACCAAAAGAGGCTGAATCTTTTTCAGCACAATTTTGCCCTTCAAAGAATTTTAAAGTACCCAATTATCTGGGTTCTCATTACTTACAAAACCTTGTAGTTATGAAGAAATTATTTAAAAATCCACTTCATCTCCCTGTATTGCAAGAGTCCCTCTAAGTAAAAAGAGAAGCTGTTTCTGTCAAAACTTTGGGTCTACTTAGGACTAATGGAGTTTCTTTGTTTCTTAAGAAAACCTTTTGCCCTCAGACCAGCTGCTAAAGTTGAATACCACAAATTATTCTTTCAAAGCGATCCCGAAAAAACCATATGCTGGAATCTAAATTTCTTAAACTTTACGCACAAGATCAGAGCTCCACATCTTAATAGCCATATAACTCTATAAAGAATTATCCCTGATTTCTCTGATAGATTATCACTGCAGAAGGAACAAAAAAAAGGCTTCATGAAAGCATTCCACCTGTATTGCTGGCAGATGACTTATAAATGTCGCACAGACACGGGCCTACTACTAGCTCATAGAAGCAGCATTAAATAAACGGCTAGACATCTGCTGGTAAACACACAGCAAACAAAAAATGCAATCCGGAGCCAAACATGTGCACAGTGTGGGCCCCATCTCTGCTCATAAACCAAGCAATGTGTTCTGCTAATCATTAGCAGAGTTATTGATTTTAGATGTGTATCACACAGCTATAATTTTGTCAGAGAGTAGACCACATAAGTTGTTCTTTTTCTGGTTGTTTCATTTTGTCTTATTCCAAGAGTCCGTAAATTGACGACCAGGACAAAAATTATAATTGACATCATCTGTGGGAAATATTTCATAAAACAACAGGCCCAGATGTAGGATTAAAGCCATGTGGTAGTAAAATACCCCACTGAAAAAGGGCCAGGTTCCATGATTTCTTACGAAAACAGATGTGCTCTTTCTCCCTCTGCTTGTTTTTCAATTTTTTTTTTTACTCCAAATAATTCCTCCCCCCAACATTTTCTTTTTTTTCTCTCTCTTCACGATTGCACTGGAGAGAGTTCATAAATGGATTACAGATGCAGGCTTGTACTTCAAAATCCTAACTGTCACAATCTCTGAAATAAAATAAATGAAACATTTGGAAAGATTATATTGAACTACAGTAAAGGTAATGAAGATTATGCAAACATGTCTGCTTGGCATTTATCTAGACTCCTTGGGCATGTCCGTATGATCTCCTGGATAATGCAAGCTGGGGACCAGGGAGTAGGAAGTAATTCAACATGTGTCTAAGACACAGCAAAAAGGGGTGACTCCTTCTGAAAGTCCCCTGTTCTGAAGGGAAAGTTTTTATCTTTGGAGTTTAGACAAGCTGGTGGATGGCTTCTCCTGTACTTTCTATCTTCCTTGAGGTGAGTTTTCCAGATAAAGACTGGGCACAGGAAAATAAGAGTCCAACATATCTCGGCCTCCACTGGTTCAAGTTTCTTTTAGCTCCAATATTTCCTTACAATTTCCCCTTTGAAAATGTTGGGAACTTCAAGAAAACTATCCTAGGGCACAAACACAGGCTATATTGTTTGAAGACTAATCTGAAAGTGCTGTGAAGAACTGCACACAACCACGTATTTGCCAAAGCTCTCAGTGTCATGTGGAATCCATTGCAGTATTACTGATTACAATTAATTAATTCAGCATTTATGCTGTATCTCAGCCTCAACCTCCAGTAATGTGCCAAGACGGCTTAGTGTTAGGAGACTAAAATAAAGTGTAACAGAAATTAAATTTCCATCGTGTGTCACTGTTAAATTTTTAACAGAATATCTACACTTTCCAACTTTCCCCTTTTGGGTCCCTTAGATAACTGAAATAAACAGTACATAAATTTGTTTAGAACCAAGAGGAAACTGACTCCAATTTCTTTGCATTGTGTCTTCAGTCTGTCTTCTCGGGATTGAATGGGGACTAGAATTCAAAGTACCAGCAGGACTCCAGGAGACCTGAGCTGAGCTGAGAAATCACTCAGGAAGATCATTGGATGTTCCCAGTTCAGCATCCTCCCTTCTGCCAGTTCCTCAGATGGCTGATGCAGGGCTGAACACCTCTTTGTCCCCACGAGAATCTACTAAAGGAAAAATGATTTGAATAGGGTGAGAGTAAGGGGTAACAGGAAAAAGCAAGAACTATGATTCTTTCCCATGCACCAAAGGCAAATTGGAACATTTTTATGTCTTTATGACTTTTTATTTTATTATTACCGAAGAGAAATCTGAAAAAATAAATGACTAATCCATTCCAAAGTAAGTTTAGTTCATTGCCCATGGGATGGCTAGAGGGGAGAGAATCAATGGAAAAACCAAACCAAGTGCATTATAAATGCAATTTATCGACCATTTGTCACATAACTGGCAACATGATGGATGCCTTTATATACCAGCAGTCCCTGGGTTACACATGAGATATGTTCCTGAGAAGATCTTTAGGTCAGATTTGTACGTAACTCAGATCCTTAAAAAACAGCACATATATAGTAATAATAACAACAACAACAATACTATAATGGCTCATATGTGGTAATAACAATACAGTGTAGTACTGTAATAATAATAATACCCCTGCAGTATAATAAATTACAAAAACTATTGTGCTCTTTCTTTTAATTCATAAAAACAGAATACAAAAACAAACTCATGAAAAGTTGAGACAGGAGATAGGGGAAATTTCAAAACAGAATAATAAAAGTTAACACTCACCTAATGTTGCATCAACACTAGACTAATAGGGGTGACATGCTTATTTGGATCTTCTAACCAAATCAATAATAACCTTTCCATTTCAGTAATTAATCAATTGCACTTCTTAGTAATAATTGATGATTTCATTGGAGCACTGTCTTAATTCAAAACAGCCAGTTCTGACGGACACTCATACCCTATCCTGATCAGTTTGACTCCAGATCCACACTCTTACCTTCTACATTATACTCCTTCTCAGCTTTGGCTTCAGGTGTTTCTGTTAGAGCAGGACATTATGACACTAAATTATTCAGAAACCTCAAACTATATCTATATGCAGTAATGACTGTATATAGTTGTGCTTGGGTCCTAACGTCTTTGGTGAAATGTTGTGGATCACCTCTGAGTTTGTGTTGAAAAGGAATTCACTAATTTTTAAGTTTCATCGTGGTATAATATGTATAAAGCAAAATATACCATTATAACTATTTTGAAGTATACAATTTAGTGGTGGTTGTTGTGCAACCATCACCACTATTTCTAAAATTTTTCCATCATCCAAACAGAAACTCTGT
>NW_012138191.1:2239651-2244040 GCF_000956105.1 Propithecus coquereli | reverse complement strand
TAACAGATGCACATTTGATATAATAACTATTTGATTCAATAACTATTCTATCCAAACACCCAGTTTTATTTATTTTCTCCACTAAAGAGCAATGGAGAGCTTTGAAGTTACATAACCACAGCAACAAAGTGTTTCTATAATCACAAATGCTTGATTATTAGGTAGTTAAAATTGGGGTAAAACACCTATAAGGAGAGAAACTAACCTGTTATTGATCATGTGGGCATGTGGCCACCTATGTGAGCTCACTGGCTAAGATCTCAGTAGCAGAGCAGAAGAAAAAAGGGAGAAGTTCTGTGGCATGGGGAGTGGGAGCTCTGAGAGGGAAAGCCCTCCTAGTTGTCAGTGGGCTCCAATTATGAGCTTATAAGAAAAGCATGCAAAACTGGGCTTGCCTTGAACTGGTGGAAAGTTGGTCTGATCAGTGATGAAAGATGCCTGAGGTAAGCAGACAAGTGAGCACATAAGCCACTGAGTTGCTAATAATCCACCAGTTTAGTAGGGGAATTAGAGTCTTGAGTGGGTAGAGGAATAGAGGACTTTCATTCTACCTGACAGGGAGATGAACAGAGAGGCCATAGCTCAGTGAAATCATTCACATCATTTCCAGTTTAGAATCAAAGATTCAAATCAAGAAACTGAGACAGGAACAAATACAGACTGATAAAATGGTCTCTAGGGATCATTCTAGGCACATGGGCTATTAGATCTTGAATAGCAAGACTCAACCAGATCATATTTTGTGTTGGGGATTAGTCTTCCCTACAACTGGCTCAGAGTCATGGGCACTTGAGCCTGAACATGAGGAGTGGTAGACCTTACAGCCATGCTGGGCTGACACATCAGAAGGAGACAGAAGAGGGTACAGCCCTGCTGGAAGGAAGGTCAGAAACACCTTGCTCCCAGTCGCCACAGAAACTCCTTATCCCATCTCTCCATGGAAATGGTGATCAGTTAAAAGCTTTTATTTATGAAGCCAGCCTGACATAATATTTATAAATTTTGTTTTCCTAGAGTTAGAGATTTCAAAAATCACGTAACAGGAGTGCAAAAACAGAACAAAGAATTGAACTACTATAGAATTTGATGGCAATTTATTTCAGGAGACAGTACCATAGAAAGGATAATTTCAAATTCAATCTGTGGTCTCACAGTCCTACAGAGTCATGTGGTTATGTCACCCTACAGCAAAAAATAGTTTGAAGCAATAGCAAGAGTCAAAAACTACCATGATGTAACTTGCTTACACAAAGATGAGTCTGAAACTCTAGGATATGTTTGTCCAATCCACTCTCTATCTGAAACAAGGCAGTAATTGCTCCAGGAAAAAATTAAAAGTGTTAGAAATACAAAGAAGAGTTGAGACAATTGTCAAAA
This sequence comes from Propithecus coquereli, assembly GCF_000956105.1. Lineage (NCBI taxonomy): Eukaryota > Metazoa > Chordata > Mammalia > Primates > Indriidae > Propithecus > Propithecus coquereli. Next base: position 2,242,663 of record NW_012138191.1, on the reverse strand, counting down.
AGAGAAAGGCTTTCAGGACAAAAAATCTAGGCTGATGTCTTTGGATTTTCTATTCCTGGTATTTACTTAGATTGAACCCTCCTTGAAGTTTTCTTGTCAGGTTTAGATTTTCACCAAGTCCTTGCTATGCTTGGGGGGCTGCACTTGGTGAGGCAAGCTGATGAAATACATAGATGTTTCATCTAACATCCACTGGAACAAATTGTCTTAAATACCCTTTGTGTGTTAGTGGTGCTTCATTCCTCCAAGCAACACAGTCCCTTATTTAATAAGCAAATGGCAGAGAAAATAAACATGTGAAATAGGCAGGGCTTCTTTGGTGTTCTCTATTTCAAAATGTGATGGGAAGTAACTTCAGAATAAATATTTTTATTTTCTTTGCACCAATGGCTAAAACAATAAATATGGCTGGGAGAATTGTTGAGCCCTGAATAATTGTTTCTTTACACCAGGCTCCCTTGTGCATACACCCTGTAGAGTAAGGCAAGACTTATTTTCTTTTTTTTTTTTTTTTTGAGCAGAGTCTCACTCTGTTGCCTGGGCTAGAGTGAGTGCCGTGGCGTCAGCCTAGCTCACAGCAACCTCAAACTCCTGGTCTCAAGCAATCCTTCTGTCTCAGCCTCTCAAGTAGCTGGGACTACAGGCATGCGCCACCATGCCCGGCTAATTTTTTCTATATATTTTTAGTTGTCCGATTAATTTCTTTCTATTTTTAGTAGAGATGGGGTCTCGCTCTTGCTCAGGCTGGTTTCGAACTCCTGAGCTCAAACAATCCACCTGCCTCTGCCTCTCACAGTGCTAGGATTACAGGTGTGAGCCACCGTGCTTGGCCAGAAAAAAAATTTTTGAAGAGAGTTTTACTAAGGTGCTAATTATAGAGGTCTGTATATGGTTAATGAAACCAATAAGGGACGTGAAAGCCCGAGGAACATAGACCTCTGGGTAAGTCATATGAACCCTAAGCTTGTTACTCCCCTAAGCAAGAGGAGTGAGTAGTGTTACTGATACCTAGAATGTGCTGTGGCCGTGGGCAGAGGAATGGAGTCACAGCTACAACTGAGGCATGGCAGGGAAGGAGCAAGACAAATAATTACCCTAACATCTTTCTCCTATTAACTCCCAGTATTTTGCAGATGCATTACATGGCTGAACTCAATGGGAAACCACAGGGCGTGGAAGCACAGGTGTTGCTATTTGTAGAGGACAACTTTCTGGGGCAAAGATTAACACAGATTATTTTTCAGGAGGGGCAAATGGAGAATAAACAACACACCGGATTTTAAGCTCAGCAACTTCTAAAAAGGCAATTCAGGCTTCACTTTCTGGGAAAAGGGAGTAGATGTACTTTTCCCTATTCCAAAGTTCAATTTTAAAGCCTGAAAGTGATAGAACAGATAATAGATAGATAGATAATGATAGAAAGATGATAGATCTATATACATAACAGACTCTGAAAGGTGGAGAGAAGAAGGTAAACAAACTATCTAGGGGACTGGGGACAAAAGAAATGACATGATGATGAGTTCCTTAGGTCTTTGTTTTGTTTTGTTTTGCTTTCTATCAAATTTGGAGATGATAAAGCCGGCAACCCAGAAATGCAGATTCCGTGCAGACAGAAAGAAAGCAAAACAAACCCTGCTCTCTCTAGCCAAAGGAAGGGACAGCCTATTGTGACAAAAAAAAAGAAAAAAAAAGACTTTTAGAGAATAACTAGTCTACTCCAGCTAAACACCACAGAACAAAACTATGGCCCCACCTACACTCAGGCCAGTAAAAACTCAATGGTAACTTGAGATACCCAACTTCACCAGCCTATAACAAGGGACCTCAAAACTCCTGCTGGATGGTCAGAAAAGACTGAGAGCCAAAACATTCATCCCTGTGGGGTGATTACAAGCTTCCTCTTTTTCCTCGGTGTCAATGAAGATCAAATGTGGAGGCAGGAATTCCATTCCTACCTGGAAGTAAAAGGTGCCCCTCTGTCTCCCTGGTGTGAGCAAAGGCCTAGTGAAGAGTCACGACTTTCACCTGTTCCCATCACTAAGCAGTCCATCCTTACACCACGGCGTTAGTGGAGGCCACAGGGAGAGCAGTAATGATGCACTTCTACACCCCGCAGCCAGGGAGCTATTAGTGAAGGCCTAACAGGAAGCTGAAATTCCCATCCCCACTTAGCAATAATGACGGGTTCCCCCACTCAATTATCTATCAGTGGAAATAGTTAGAATCTGGTCTTCTACCTCCACCTGGCACTAATAAAGTGGTTTTCCACCTTCCTCTACAAAAGTGGTATCAGAGGAAGCCAGTTAAAACAAAAGGTTTAAATAATATCCGTGTCTCATAACAATGTCTTGATTTCTCTTCCATTCTTAAAGGATATTTTCATTTGGAATAAGGTTATAGGTTGACAGTTGTTTTCTTTCGGTATTCAAAAAAGGGTGTGCCACTTCCTTCTAGACTTCATGTTTTTGTTGAGGGGAGCTGATTATCATCCCAAAAGACACACTCCAGAACACTGTAATTCTGAATGTTAAAATCCTAAAAGATCGAAATCTCAAAAATAAAATTCCGGAAAAAATTTTCTAGATGTTTTTGATTATTTTTACATTTTAAAAAGGATATTTATTTGAGAAATATATAAAAACACAACAGAACACTTTATAGGCCACTTTACACAATGAATTAGGCAATAATAATCTACATATTTTTACAAGAATAAACACTCAGATATACCAATGACAGTTACAGGAGTATAACAAGCAGTAGAAGATAAACTGCATTTATAAAGAAATAGCTTATATAACTGCAGTATTGTGAACTACCATGATGAACAACATAAGTTTTTTGATGAGATCAATCAAAAACCCTTATGGGTCACCACCACATATGCATTTGCCCAAAGAGCCGAGATCTCAAGAAATTTTATCTTTCACAAAGGCAGAGGTAGAAAAAGAACATCTCTACATTTATTGAGGAATTTTCAACACTTTTACATGTATGCACAATGCTCAC
>NW_012138191.1:2237379-2239601 GCF_000956105.1 Propithecus coquereli | reverse complement strand
GCCTCCCAGAGAGCTAGGATTACAGGCATGAGCCACCACGCCCGGCAAGACTTATTTTCTTGAAATGCTGTTTTCATCTCATTTACTTCCCAATTCACAACTCTTAATTACCTCTCTATGGGTCACTGGAAAATGCCATCGAATAATACTTTTTTAGTCTTATAAGAAATCTTAATATATATAAAATACAATTTCCCTTCCCTTTGACACAAAGCTGAAACTAATGTCCAGAGAAATGAAGGGAATTTCTGCAGGTCACACAGTCAGTGAGGGATCCAGGCCTAAAACTGCTTTCGTCTTCCAATCTCATGCTTTTCATGGAATTGGACCACTGCAGGCTATGCAGAACCCCACGACATGCCTCTGTGTCCTTTTTCAGCCTCATAGTCAATGCTTTCTCCTCTAATTTGTCCTTGCAATTCTCCAAACACCCCATGGACCTGAAATATCATTCTTCATCTTCTTTCTCTAGTCAAACATCTTCCCACATAAAGATAAGCCTACATTTCCTAGAAATTCTGCCTGAGCAACTCCAGTCCCAGGAACAATTTATATTAGTTACCCTCAATTGTCATGTTTCACTATTTACTTGTATCTACATTTAAAAACTTATCATAAACATAAGACCTGTAAGCTTTTGGAAGTAATAACGTTTTTCCTTAGGTAACTCTGTTTACTAATCACTCCATCATATTATTTAAAAATTTAGAACACACTTATGTTTGTCAAATGACACAAATTAATGGATACTATTGTGCATTCCTTCTATTGCATATACATAAGAAGTCTCAAAATTCCATAAAATGAAAAGTTTTAACATCAAAAATATCACTCCATCTTTTAAGAGAATGTTAAGATGATTATAGATTAGCTGTGGAACATTTTTCTTTGTAAAAGTTGAGACAGATATAAATAAGGGGTACCTTTAAGAGAAAGGCTCTGAGACAGAAAGGTCAAGAGACTCAGCCAATTTGATGGGTTGCATAACTGGAAATAGAAATCGAAGGCTGTTGTGTCTTTCTGCTCTGTTTTTCCCAACCTTCCAAACTGACTTTCTTAAGTCCTTCCTTTACAGAATTAGGATCACAGTATCCTTTTAAAACCCAATGGGTATGTGGCAACCAGATCACCTTCATTATATGTTCTGCTAATGCCTCACCAGTGTCCTCTATTTGAACTGAGGTTGTGCACACAGACGGATTCCACAGATGGGGATTTCACCAGTTTTACTGATTTGGCCAAAGTTCTTAGCACCAGTCTTGCGTTTTAATATGGCACAATGATTCAGTTCCCATAGTAACAAAAGATGAAAATCCCATCATTACTACCTAAGATGAAAATCAGCTGTACACATAGTCCATATTTTCAGCAGACCATTTAGGTGAACTAGAGCCAATGTACACATTAAAATCTCCTTATAAGTTGCCTATCACCTTATTCAAGCAAAGTGGCTTCATCTCTGGGGGAAAAAAAGATAATAGATTTTGCAGAAGAATATGAAATGTTGGTGACTGAATGTACTCTACAGAAGAGAGAACTAGGGAAGTGACAAGTCTATAACATAATTTTTTAAATGAGTCTTATCAAAAGAAGGAAAAATAGAGCATTTCTTTCTTCATCAAGAAAATGGAAGAATATATAAGGGAATTTATTAGATATCTGGAGAGGTTAAAAAAGGTAAAATATTCAGCTCTTTAATGGATAAGAAATATATTTATATCTACATCATCTAAATCTACATCTATATTGATAACTATATATTTATCTGTCTAGATACAAAACTTATAGCTACTTCATTAAGGCTGACTTGAACAAGGCTGCTCCAAGGTTTAAATGGAAACGGTTTAATGAGGTATCTCCCATGATCCACGTGATCTTCACAGGATTAACTTTGTCAACCATCACATGGGAACCAACTGAACTTAGAAGGAAAAGGCCTAGGCATGTTATACAGTGATAGGTTTATTGGAGATATTAACTAATATGCTTTTCTTCATTCCTTTCTGCATGGGGCCAACGTCAACTTGAACTGCTAGACATTTCCATCAATTGCCCCAAAAAGGATCAAAGAGAAAAGTCATCAATTTCATAGTAATTCAATCAAATTCCCAGTAGGAAAAAAAAATTTTTTTTTTTTTTTTGAGACAGAGTCTCACTCTTTTGCCCGGGCTAGAGTGAGTGTCGTAGCGTCAGCCTAGCTCACAGCAACCTCAAACTCCTGG
>NW_012138191.1:2228597-2233674 GCF_000956105.1 Propithecus coquereli | reverse complement strand
TTGATAAAAACCAGGGGGACAGTTTTGAAAGTGCTATTCATTAGCCAAAAGGAAGCATGTGCTAGCTTTTATTTAGTGGTAAATATAAGAAGTCTATTTTCTTAGATAGTCGAATCCCTACTCAAGAATGGATTACCATTTAATGTGTTTTGGAGGAACCACAGTATCAGCAAGTGTCTTTGGTTCAGAAGGTTTCTGAGCTTGTCTCATTCCTTTTATTTTCTAATGAAGGGTGGTTTCTGAAGGCAAGCATGGCACTGTGTGCGAAGGGGCAGAAGTCATACCCCATTGAATAACTGGGCAGAAGATATTTCTTGTATTTTTCATCTGCATTTTCATTTATTTTTTGATCTTTGAAATACTCAACTGTACTTGTATTTGGAAAGTGGCTGTGGTCTACAAATTTTGTAAGGATATGCTGTCCATTTGAAAGTTTGGTTATTGCTTGGCTGTTGCAATTAAGTGATTTTCTGCTTTTGCAGCACCAATAATAATTAGCTTATAAACTTTTATTTTTCACTATTAAGTGGCCTTGTGCACTTATCACAGCCTTTTTGAGAGGGAACAATTTCACAGATCTCTTCTACTGTGTTGTAAGGAACACAGTAAGAAAGAATGATATTCAGCTTCCCCAGTACCAAATGAATATTAGTCAGGGTTCTCCAGAAACACAGAGCAATAGGATACACATACAGATATATTAGGGAAATTGGCTCACATGATTAGGATAGCTGATAAGTCTCATGACAGGCCATTTGCAAGCTGGAGACCCTGGGGTGCTGGTGCTGTGGCTTGGACCAAGTCTGAAGACCTCAGAACCAGGGGAGATGATGGTGTAACTCAGCCTGAGACCAAATGCCTCAGAACTTGGGGGACCGTTGGTATAAGTTCTAGAGTCCAAAGGTTGGCAAGCCTGGAGTTATGATGTCCAAGGCAGCAGAAGAAAAGTCTGTCCTAGTTCTCAGACCAGTTTGTCTGCTCCTCGAGCCACCAGCCAATTGAATTGTGCCCACCAACACCAAGGACAGATCTTCCCCGCTTAGTCCACTCAGACTTACACACTAATCTCCACTGGAAACAAGCTCAGAGACATGCCCAAAATAATGCTTTACCATGTTTCTAGGTATTTTTTAATCCAGTCAAGTTGACACCTAAAATTAAATCCACCCCCTGTCAACTCGGCACCCATAAGCACCTCCTTAAACCATACTTAGTTTCCATAAATAAAGACATTAACAAGGTCACAGTTCCGCTTAACATGATGCAACTATCCTATGATTGTGATTTTCAAGATTTTAGATGTTGGGGATTTTAGACTTCAGGGGTTTTAATCTTTTTGGATTTCAGCATTTGGGATTATGGGGTTTGGGGTTGTATAATACCTTTTGGGATTATGAACCCAACCCTTTGCTGAGAAATATACTTTCGTTTGAATTATTTTTACCTCATAAATAAGACATCATTTCCTAATGCTTTGAAACACTTTTGGGGTTTGTTGTTGTTGTTTTTGTTGTTGGTTTGGGTTTTTGTCTTTAGTTTTCAGAAGTTTGTGATATGATTTGGTAAGAATTTCTTTGTGTTTATCCTTTTTGGGGTAGACTCAGCATCTTTATCTGTAGGTTTATGTCTTTTTCCAAATTTGAGGAGTTTCCAGCCATTATTTCTTCAAGTACTTTTTCAATCATACCCTCTCTCTCCTCTCATTCTGGGACTCCAATGAGATGCCCGAGAATCTGTCATTTTTTTTTTCCTTTTATTTCTTGTCTATTTTTTCTGTGTTCAGATTTGTTAATTTTCTATTCCATCTTCCATTTCAATGATTCTTTTCTGTGTTGCCTCCATTCTGCTGTCGAGCCCATCCACTGAGTCTTTTATTTCAGATTTTTTATTGTTCAATTTTAAAATTTCCATTTGGCTCTTCTTTACTACACAATCCAGCAATTTACTTCTGCACATATATGCCAAAGAAATAAGGTACATGTTCATAAGAAAAACTTGCACATTAACGTTTATAGCTGCTTGTCTATAATAGGCAAAAATCAGAAACAAGCCAGATGTCCTTCTATAGATTAATGGTTAAATAAATTGTGGTACAACCTTACCATCAATAATAATAAGAACCATTGATAAAACACAGTAACATAGATGACTCTCCAAAAAATAATGTTGAATGAAAAAAGACAATCCCCAAAGTTCACATATTGTATTATTACATTTGCATAACATTTTTGAATGTCAAAATTATAGAAATGGAGAAATATTAGTGGTTTATAGAGGTTAAGAAAGAGATGGGGATGGATGCAGGAAGTAAGCTGGTTTGTTTATTAAAGGGCAATAGGAGGACTCCTTGTGTTGACCAAAATGTTTTATGTGTTAATTCTGTCAACACAGATACCATGATCAAAATATTATACTATAGTTTTGCAAGATGCCACCTTTGGGAGAAGCTAAGTAAAGAGTACATGGATTCTCTTGGTATTATTTCTTACAACTGCTTGGGAATCTACAACTATTTCAAATAAAAGGTTTAAATTAGAAAGTATACTTTGGATCTGGGAAGCATATATATAGTGATTTGAGCACTTTTTTTGTCTTTTCCTCTACCCCAAGCCTGGAGGAACATATCTTCCAGGAAGGAGGGAATGGTTAAAGTGAAGGTATAAGGATCAGATAAATGAATTTCTAAAATGATGACCCACGTTCTACCCTTATGCTGCTAAGACCTGAGGCAGTAGGTCTAATGACAGATCTCAGGATGAAAATTAGAGATTTTAGACTAAAGGATAACTGTAACTGCCTCATTGTTGGTGGGCCCATGAAATTCTCCCTACTGAACCAGATATGAAAAAAGTAGAGGTGGCTGCATTGGGTGCTGAGGCATAACAGGGCCTGAGGGTAACTACCTGCTCCCCATCAGGGTGCAGAAATGATCCAAATGTCTTCTCACATGGCTAACAGTTGGATGGCAGATGAATTACCTCCCTTGGACTGATATGGGCATACACATCACAACAGACACCAGTGTGGAGAGGTGACCATCCTTTAGAACGAAATCGCATCTCCTAAGGGCCAGATACATCCTTTTTATGCTTACAAATCACCCGGGACCATCTCTTAGGGTGTACAAGAGAAAAGAAAATGCTGAAATAATGAGAACACACAGTAGGAATTAAGAAAATGTAAATTGCATTATGCCATCAAGCAGAATAGGATATTCAGGCAAAACCATAGTTAATTATAGCAGTATAAAGATAGTAAATTTTGAAACTTAAACATTATTACCCTCCACAGACAAAAAAGAAGGGAGGGGGGGAGAGAGAGAGAGAATGAGTATATATTGAGTTTACTTTATATAAAATATTGCCTCTAGTCTGACGCATTCAATTCTCACATCAACCCCTTGTTATCCACATTTTACAAATGAATAAATTGGGATTCAGAGAGGTTAACAAATTTTTTTCTGAAATCGTACCGGTGGAGTGGGGATTCAAACACAAGTCATTTATCTTTGAGTTATATGTTCCTCCACAAAGAACTGGAATACAAAAATCCCAGAGGGTGGATCGGGTGAATGTTGAAGCCACAGAACTCACATATATTTTAGACACTGGAACAATTGTGAAGGGGAGAAAAAGCTTAGGAATGAAAAGTAATATCTTCTCCTATAAAGATGAAGGAGTTTTTGTTTTTGTTTTTTAAGAAACCAAGCTATTAAGGCAGAAAAAGATTTCTAATACAACTAGAACCCACATTATAGGAAAAACAATTGTTTTTAATTCTAGTCCTTCATGGAATTGCATAGTCTAAAGAACAAAACTTCCATTTATCACTGCAAAGAGATGAAGGAGAAATGTAACGGAGTGGCTATCACTTGAACCATCCTAACTGATGATGTACGCACTGGAGGGTCAAGACCTCTGGACTATTCCAGACACAGTGAAGGCTATCAGAAACTGATAATGAATATAACCACTCTGGAAACACAACGCAGCCTAGCCACACAAGCAGACAGACATAGTGACCACTCCAATCTACCTACCCGCAGATAGACCTTTACAGACCGACTTTCATAGTTTGCAGACTTGGTGGTGAGAAGATGTCTACTCCTTGTTTGTCTCTATCCTCACTGGACTTCCTAACCTCCATGTATCATGAATCTCCATGTTCCAAACCTATGCTTTGAAAGCCATGGCCAAAGAAGATATTAGATGGCCTCCTTGTTGCTAATCAGCCATCCCTTCTAAATCCATCAGCCCTCTTTTGAGCAAATTTCACATAACTTTAAGTGGCACAGAAACCAAAGAAAGCTTTTCCACTGTCCTGCCACCATGGGGAAAGTGTATTTCAGGTCTTCTCTCTGTCTAGATTACCCCTGCCATGATCTTTGCTCTGCTGTGGCTATGCCATGGCAGTATGGACAACTCTTCAAGATCTTCTTCACCAGGATTTCCAGATGGAAAACAGGGAACAAAAATATGTATGTTGGCTTAATAAGTTTCCACTCTGGTAGAAAACAGGATGTGAAGCCCCTTTTGCAGGTATACATTCTCAAATTCCTCCCCCAACTCCGATATCCTCCCCTCTTCCCAGGAAGGGCTTTTCTTTTCTTTCTTGTTTCAGTGGTGGGAAAGGATTATTTCAAAGGCATAGTTAATGATGGATATCTGGAATTATTATTAACAACATTTTCTTTTAAAGGTATTATCTCTGCAATCAGCTTCAGGATCTGCTAAGGGTCAAATCTTTATCTTTAATGTTCTTTCTTTTTTCACTTTTACTATTTTGATCTTAATCTTCTCCAAGAAAATGAATTAATACAATGCAAATTAATATTTTAAGGCACTAGTCTACTATTTACTTACAAAAGTTGCACTTTATTTGGTTCATTTTCTTCAAATATTTTTTCCATCACATTCTCCCTCGTTTTGCTTCCTAGGAAATTAATTATATATAGTAGTCGCCCCCTCACATGCAGTTTTGCTTTTCACAGTTTCAGTTACCCAAGGGTCAACCACAGTTGTAAATATTAAACAGAAAATTCCAGAAATAAAAATCCATAAGTTTAAAATTATGTGCC
>NW_012138191.1:2227430-2228547 GCF_000956105.1 Propithecus coquereli | reverse complement strand
GGTCACCACCACATATGCATTTGCCCAAAGAGCCGAGATCTCAAGAAATTTTATCTTTCACAAAGGCAGAGGTAGAAAAAGAACATCTCTACATTTATTGAGGAATTTTCAACACTTTTACATGTATGCACAATGCTCACACACAAAGTCAGTGTTGTGATAATGCACCTTTTTGGGGTCAACTTTGCAAAAAATGCCTAAAATGAATCATAACTCTCTAAAAGTCTTTAGACAATTTATACCTCCAGTATTGGAAATGATGAGAAGATGAAATATATAGCATATTAAATGTAAAAAAATGGTGACAATTTATGATAAAATAGTGAAGAAAATTTTTTTAGAAATCTAAAAACAAAATTTGACACAAAAGAGGGTATTACAGGATAGAGTATGAGCAATTGCACAGAGGTAGTCCCTAAGGGCTGGCCAACTTTCACAATCATTAACTATATTTTGAAGTCTTACACAATAATAAATAGCTGCTTTTTTTTTTTTTTTCTTTTAGAGCATGGCTTTCCTAGAAGAATACATTCACATTCATTTTCTACGTGGCACTGCTCTTTTTGAAATTCTTCTATGATTCAATATATGTGGACATGATTATTCCCTCTGACATTTTTCCATCTTCTGTGCCATGCTTCTAGGTTGTTTTGGGCACGTGACACTTGTACATAGACCACAGATTTGGTGGAAACAGCACTGGTGATAGAACAGCAACAATGTTGCTTAAGTGTTTTCTTATCTTTCCACGCACACAATTATTTTTGAGCCGTGAGTGACTTCAAGCAAATGTAGCTTTAATTTTTTAAAAGCTCCTGGAATGTCATGAGCTGTAAGGAATGCCAATGCAGGCAAAAGACACATGTTTAAACTAAAGTTTTTGCCATTGCTTTATGGTATGGCCAATCCACTCATCTGAATTTTCTGCTAAATGCATTGGGCCGAATGGGGGAAAAAAATCATTGGTAACTCCTTGAAACTCACTTTAAAAGCCTTGATCACACCTAATCCCAAATCTGTCGTTATGGTTTGGAGATTCAATTGAAATCTATTTTCTTCTGCAAAGTCCACCAAATCTTCTAATAAGGCCGGGCGCGGTGGCTCACGCCTGTAATCC
>NW_012138191.1:2218514-2218945 GCF_000956105.1 Propithecus coquereli | reverse complement strand
GTAATCCAAATAAAAATCTGGATTTTATGGTGAAAATGACAAAGTTGGTTATAAAATTCATATGGAAATAACAAATGATCTAAATGTTCAAGATGATACTGAGAAAGAACAAAGCTGAAGTATTTACACAATCAGATATCTATACTTATTATAAAGCTGTGGTAATTAAGACAGTGTGATAATTCCAACAATGATGTAAAAGAAGAATAACAGGAGAAAGAGTGAGAAACTAGAAATAGACCCATGTGTATATAGTCACTCAATTATGCCATCAAAAATGGCACTGTAGTGCAGTTGGCAAAGAAAGACTTTTTAGTAAATGATGCTGAATCAATAGTCTACCCAATATGGGAAGCATAAGAATTGACTCCTACCTCACATCATACACAAAAATCAGTCAAGATTGATTATAGAAGTAAACATAAAAAGTA
>NW_012138191.1:2167586-2217322 GCF_000956105.1 Propithecus coquereli | reverse complement strand
AAAGAAGAAAAAACTATTATAAATAAATGGTAGGAAAATAAGGCTCATGGTGCTGTCAGTTCATAAAAGAATGACTTCATGTAGGAATATCAAGAACTGCTCTATGCAAGTGAAAAAGTGCAATTGGACAAATGAGGATGTGGTAGTGGGTTGAAAGGGAAGAGTAGCATTCTAGACACGGGGAACAGAATCCTTAAACGTTCAAGGTGAAGAGTGCTGGTGGAGAAAATGGTGTAACTTGTGATTGGAGAGATAGGTCAGGGCCAGATTGTGGAAAGTTTGCTTAAGAATTTTGGTTTTAACCCTGAAGGCAATGGAGAGCAAGTGAAGATACCGTAGAAGACAATGTTATACAATCTGATATGTATTTCAAATAAATTCGTCTGAATGAGAGAGAGCTGAGAGCAGAAGGGATAAACCCTGATAGGAGACTATTGCTATAGCACAGAATTCATACAACCATGGGTTAAAATAGGTTGGCGGAGGTAGAAATAGAGAGAAATGAAAGGATTCAAGATATATTTGGAAGGTATCATTGTCAGGATTTGCTGATAGATTGGATGCAGGAGGTGAGTTTGATGGAGGTGCCAAAGATAAGTCCCAGATTTCTGACTAGTGGATATAGGAGAATGGGAATTTAATTCACAGAGAGAGAGAGAGAGAACATTAAAAAATGACCTACTTTTGAGGAAACAATCATTAATTTTCTCTGAGATGTGTTCAGTTTGAGATGCCTTTCAGACATAAAAGTAGAGATGTCCAGAGGTCAACTGTTTAGGAATTTGGAACTCATAAATCTTCCAACAATAATAATAAAATCTAATATAATTTGGTGCTTTTTACTTGCAAAGCACTGTTCTATGTGCTTTACCTATCAGAACTCATTCACTCTGTACCAGAACTCTATGTTGTTGATAAGACTATTATCTTCATTTTCCGGATGAGGGAAGAGAGGTAGAGAAGGTACCTAATCTGCACACAGTTATTAAATAGTACCTAGAGGTATTCAAACGCATGTTGTCTAGTTTAATTTAGTGTGTGTCTCAATCCCTCCAAAGTAGAAAATGCATTCTTTACAGTATAGCAAACCCTGACCCAACGTAACATCATAAAAATCATCTTAAATTTGATATGTGGAACATTGTCCCTCAAACTATTCCATTCTCTGCACCTTCAAATTTGTACACCTTTGTCTCTCAGCTCTACCTGAAATAATGGTTTCGCCTTCATGGGCTGTGATTTTTTTCACAACCCTTGTTCTTAGCATATTCACCATTCTTGTTCTATTTTTGTTTCATCAATACAAAATGAATCAATATCTTGAGTTCACTGCTAGTTCCTCCTCCTGTTTTTTTTTTTCCCTTGGGGGGTGGTATTTGTTTGTTTTCAATGCTGTGGATGTTCCACTTTGGATGCTTCTAATTTGTTATTTCAATGGGATTTGGAGATGTTAACAAGCTTTCTGAACTAGCTTGAGCCATCTTAATGCTTTAAGATACCTTGATGTAGAATTTTTAAGTGGTGCCGCAAAGCCATTACTCTAAGTCCAAAATTTTTGTCTGGACTTACAGAAAAAATATGAAGAAGTTAGCACTTACATTCCTATTGGGGACTTGAAGATTGAATTCTAAAATCATGCCTGCTGGGAACAATGGCTCATGCCTGTAATCCTAGCACTTTGGGAGGCCAAGGTGGGAGGATAACTGGAGGCCAAGAGTTCAAGACCAGCCTGAGCAACACAGTCTCTACAAAACATAGAAAAATTAGCCAGCCACTGTGGTGCACACGTGAAGTCCCAACTACTCAGGAAGCTGATACAGGAGGATTGTTTGAACCCAGGAGTTTGAGATTGGAGTGAGCTATGATGATGCCACTGCACTCTAGCCTGGGTGACAGAGAGAGACCTTATATCCCCCCAAAAATAAAATAAAATAAATAAAATTATGCCTAACTACAGCAGGTTACTTATGATTCCGGTTTCTATCTCATTTTACATTGGCACTCATCATCGTTTCTCCCATGCTCATTACTACTTGAAGCCATACAAGAATGAAATTTTTAAAAATACATTAAAATATATTAGGTCTCAGTGTAGCAGATTTCTTATAATAGTTAACAATAGGTATCCATATAATTTCTCAAAATTTCAACTCTACAAGATATCTGAGATGAAGATCATTTTTTCTATGTTAGTCTTAATGCTTTTTGTGTGAAGTCGTTGGTGAGAGGAAACCCATCAAACTCCTCATTTTGATGAAGGAAGAGACATAATATATTTATTTAATACATTACCAAGAGATCCAAAGGAAGACTCAAATCAGCAGAAAGGGGGAAAGTGGAATCCAGAGCTTCATGAATTTTCAGTGATCGTTCAATTTCCAGTTCATAATTTGTGTCCAAATCTCCTCCTGGACTAATCAAGAAGGGAAAACTTGATCAGAGACTTCGCAGCTTATTGCTCTGTTAATTTAGGTTTCCCCACGGACAGACCTTGAGACACACACTTGTGTGCAAATCATTTACTTTTAAAGTCTGGAAATACACGGATAGGAGAGCAGGGAAGTGATTCAAGGAACAGAAGGCAGTGAGTGAATAAAAGATTCTATTAAGCCAGCTATCACAGTGGTGACTGGAGCTTCACCCACAGAGAAACTCTTCCCTGAAGGTGAAGAAGATGGAGTGTTTATGTGTCTGCTCTTAGTCCTCTTAGTCGTTGGTTCTTGATGCTCTCATGGATGTTAATTCCCCAGCACTTTTTGTCTGCCACTCACACAAGAAGAACAAGCTTCACATTTCCTGAAGAGGGAGAAATCACACACAGTGTTGCAGATACTGGCAACTAGAAACCAGCTGAGGTACACTAACAGATTCAAGGGATACAATCTGGTCACTGACAACGACGACACTATCTCTAGAGTTACCAAAAGTTCTCTTATAGTTTCGAGCCATGTTTGGAGACATATCCCAAGTGCTGAATCCCAGTACTGTTATAAACTATTTGACTTTTCCTCAGACTCTTATTGACTCCTAGAATTAACCATCCTGCTTAGGGTATGCCTTGCAAAAGCAAGTATGTTTTGAAAAGTATTCTAAAACACTCACTGAAGAGATGTGTGACCTAGGACTGCCTAAGAGCTGTCTACATTCATAAAGCATAGCCTACCAATCTGCTGCGGGTTGTTTTGATTTATTCTTTCAACAGATTGACAGTTAATAAGACAAATTAGCAGGCACAAATACGAACACATGAAAGGACACAGAGGGGATGATATAAAATGAACAACTTTTTTGGTCTTGTTTTTATAATGTCAGGTTGAGGTACTAACTTGAATATAGGATGCACCCCTCAGCTTTACAACTGATGAGTACAGGACTTTAATAAGTTATGACATTTGAAGAATTAGCTTTCTTTTCTCTGCTATCTCTTTTTTCCCATTTAGTAAGTGCCTTCCTTCATTGGAGGATTTTCCATAATCTAACAGGAATATTAATCTGGAAATATCCCAGTGTCCATTCACAGGTTACACTTGCAGGTTTGAGTTTGAGGTATTATATCAGAAAAACAATGTAGTCACTCAACACCCTCACTTCTGACACCAGATTCTCACATGGATACCAGCTGGGTGTTCTCTAATGACCCTACCTCTCACACTATCTACATGGACAGCATCAGATCTCTGGTTAAGGGCTCAGTACCTCAAGACTGCTCCCCATTTCCAGTGCCAATCACAAGCCCCAAGTTGTGACCTGTGTTTCTGACAAACCATAAATCAGAGTTTCCATAACCGCCTCCTTGAGTTCGATTAATTTGCTAGAGCAGCTCACAGAACTCAGGGAAGCTCTTTACTCATGCTTACCCATTTATTATAAAGAATATTGTAAGAGATAGAGATGAACAGCCAGACGGAAGAGATGGACAAGCTGAGGTATGCAGGGAGAGTGAAGGAGTGGAGCTTTTCTCCACCTCTTCTCTGGGCACACCAAACCCTGTCCTTTTAAGTTTTTATCGACGCTTTATTATGTAGCACAAATCATTAGCCATTTATGATGAACTCAAATTTCCTCCTCTTTTCTCTCTCCAGAGTTTGGGAATTAATGTTGTTATTTCAGGAGTGGGTTAGTCATTGCAGGAGCAGGTTCCTGACAAAAGGATGAATTTGATCCCCCTGCCTCTCTCACAGGCACACACTCCCTGGCCGTGTGATGCCTTCCCCGTGTTATGATGTGGCCAGAAGGCCCTCACTAAATGCAACCTCTTCATCTTGGACTTGCCAACCTCCAGAAAGAAATACACTTCAGTTATTTATAAAGTATCCGGTATGTGGTATTCTGTTATAGCAGCAACAAAATGGACTCAGACATTAGATACACAGTTTGCAAAGTTTCCCTCCATTCTGTAGATTGTCTTTAAACTCTATTGATTGTTTCTTTGCTGTGAAGGTTTTTAGTTTAATGCAGCCTCGCTTTTCTGTCTTTGCTTTTGCTGCCTATACTTTTGGTGTCATATTTATAAAACCATTGCCAAGACCAATGTCACAGATCTTTCCCCTATGTTTTCTGCCCAGTGTCACTGATCACCAGGGAAATGAAAATCAAAACCACAATGACATATCACCTCACATCTGTTAGGATGGCTACAACAACAACAACAATAACAAATACAGGGCTGGGCACAATGGCTCACACCTGTAATCATAGCACTCTGGGAGGCAGAGGCGGGAGGATTGCTTAAGGTCAGGATTTCAAGAGAGCAAGACCCCTTCTCTACCAAAAATAGAAAAAATTAGCTGGGCATGGTGTTGTTTGTCTATAGTCCCAGCTACTTGGGAGACTGAGAAAGGAGGATCACTTGAGCCCAGGAATTTGAGGTTGCAGTGAGCTATTATGATGCCACTGCACTCTACCTGGGGTGACAGAGCAAAACTGACTCAAAAAAAAAAAAGCAACAAGTGTTGGCAACGATGTAAAGAAATTGAAGCCCTTGTGTACTTTTAGTGAAAATGCAAAATGGACAGCAGCTATGAAATATAGTTTGAAGGTTCCTTAAAAATTAAAAATATAACTACCACATAATCCAGCAATCCTACTGCTGGGTATTTATCTAAAAGATTTGAAATAAGGATCTCAAAAAGATATTAGCACTCCCATTTTATTGCAATACTATTCGCAATAACTAAGATGTGGAAACAACCTAAATGTTCATTGACAGATAAATGAATTAAAAAATGTGATATGTTCATACACTGGAATATTATATAGCCTGAAAAAGTAAGAGAATCCTATTATATTTGACAACATGGATGAATCTTTAGGACATTATGCTAAGTGAAATAGTCCAGTCACAGAGGAACAATACTGAATGATTATGCTTATATGAGATTATCTAAAACAGTCAAACTCACAGAAGAAAATAATAGAATAGTGGTTGCCAGGAGGCTGAGGTGAGAGAGAGAGAGTTGCTAATCAATGGATATAAAATTCCAGTTATAAAAGATATATAAGTACTAGAGATCTGTGCCTATGGATGACAATAATGTATTGTACATTTAAAATCTGTTAAGTGGGTAGCTCTCATGTTAACTGTTCTTAGAACAAACAAAAAACTGTCTCCCTTGTTTTTCTGAAATATTCACTCTGATTCTAGATCTGTCAGAAAGAAAAAGCCTATAAAATTATTCATAAAAGCATTTTCCAGAAAAAATAGATCTTTCTCTTTATATGAAACAATAAGTGGTCTTCATTTGCAACTAACTTCTGATTTGTATCTCTGGGCTGTGTTGGGATGTCTGGGGCAGTATCTTTAGAAAGCAGCAGCTGCCTTTCATTTTCTCAGGGATTTGTCTCCCTTGGGATTTGCTACATAATGGCTGCCATTTTGGATTAAATCCCAGAGGCACTGGTTCAGTTATCAAAGATATGCCTCTGTTACGAAAAGGAAATATCCCAATTTAAGTATGTATCTTGCATTGACAATAGCTGAAGCAGAACATCTTTCTGAATATGAAATGAAGTCCATTAGCCACTCATTTCAACTTGACTTGAGTCTTTCAAATTTCTCTATTAATTTGAAACACATTTTCTGAAAGTTACTGATATTCTGTTCATGTCTTGAATTCTATATAAGGTTTTGAAAGCTCAAAACTGCTGTGAAGCATTGCTGCTTCTTGGGTACACAGCTGAAAGGCAAGAAGGGGTCAAAGGAATAGATTTCATGGGTTCTTCTCTGCATGATTTCCAGGGAAATTCCTTTCTCAAATATCTGAAAAGTTGGAGAATGTTGTAGCCAGAATATAATCAATGCACATGACATAAAACGATAGTCGAAGTTTCTATAGTATCCTGATGAGAAAAATATGATATAGTCCTACTATTTTTCTTTATGGAAATCACATTACAGAAAGTTTGCGTTATATGTCTGGTATTATGAATACTAAGGGAATTTTAAATAGAACTTTTAAAGATCTGTGCAACATTTTACCTGGATGTTCCACTGGCATCGCAAACTCAAGTTCGAAGTAGAATTTAAAAACTTTCACTGTGAACGTATTATTTATTCCTTCTAAAAATAAAATAAACAATACATCTTTGCATCTATATGTTTATTTAAGATGTCAACAGACTTTCAATTGTCCAGTCTAGAATGTCTTGATACTTCTTTCCCTTTCTTGACCCTCATGCCAAATCAGCCTCACGATCCCACTATTCTATCCTGCATTTACTCGCACAATAGTTTTCCCTAATTTATTCCACTGCTACTGCTATAATTGAGTCATTCATTATCTCCTAAAATTAAAATAACATTTATTATTGTCATTCATTAGTCTATAAAGAACAATGTATATGCTTCTAAAACATTTAGAAAACACAAACATAGAGGCAAATAAAATAATTCATTCTCCAAAATCAAGAAATAAACCACAGCTATATGGTTTATTTCCTCTCAGTCTGTATTTTCAATGGCTGCATAGTATTACCTACTATGAGAGTCAACATTTATTGAAGCATTCCCCTGTTATAAGACATATAGTCTGTTTCCAATTGTCCTTTATTACCTATGTTGTTAAAAATGAACAATATTATGTATAGAAAATTTCCACAACTCTATGAATGTCCTACATCCAGATTTCTAGAACTAAGTAGAGTAAATTGAGGAGTATAAACTATTTCATTATATTCTTCTATTTTTAATCATTTCTTTTGTTTTTTCAAAGAAAATAGTCATACATCTAGAATTTACTTTGTTTTATCTATATCTATCTATCTATATTTATTTATTTCAGCATATTACAGGGTTACAAATGTTTAGGTTACATATACTGCCTTTGCCCCGCCCCAGTTAGAGCTTCATGCATGTCCATCCTCCAGACAGTTGGCACCGCATCCACTAGGTGTGAACATACTCATCCCCTCCTCCCCCAACCACCTCCTCGACATCCGATGAATGTTACTACTGTATGGGCACATAGGTGTTGATCAGTTAATATCAATATGATGATGAGTACATTTGGTGCTTGTATTTCCATTCTTGTGATACTTTACGTAATAGAATGGACTCCAGCTCTATCCAGGATAATACAAGAGGTGCTAGATCACCATTGTTTTTTGTGGTTGAATAGAACTCCATAGTATACATGTACCATATTTTATTAATACACTCATGTATTGATGGGCACTTGGGTTGTTTCCACATCTTTGTGATTGTGAATTGTGCTGCCATAAACATTCTACTGCATATGTCTGTTTTATAGAATGTCTTTTTTTCCTTTGGGTAGATGCTCAGTCATGGAATTGCTGGATCAAATGATAGTTGTACTTATAGCTCTTTGAGGTATCTCCATATTATTTTCCACAGAGGTTGCACTAGTTTGCAGTCCCACCAGCAGTGTATGAGTGTTCCTATCTCTCCTCATCTAAGCCAAAATTTATTATTTTGGGACTTTTTGATAAAGACCATTCTCACTGGAATTAAGTGATATCTCATTGTGGTTTTGATTTGCGTTTCCCTGATTATTAGAGATGTTGAACATTTTTTCATATGTTTGTTGGCCATTAGTCTATCTTCTTTTGAAGAGTTTCTGTTCATGTTCTTTGCCCACTTTTTGATAGGGTTGTTTGTTTTTTTCTTGCTGATTTTCCTGAGTTCTATATAGATTCTAGTTATCAGCCGTTTATTGGATGTGTAACATGCGAATATTTCCTCCCATTCTGTAGGTTATCTGTTTGCTCTCGTGATAGTTTCCTTGACTGTGCAGAAGCTTTTTAACTTGATCAGGTCCCATCTATTTATTTTTGTTGTTTCTGTGATTGTCCTTGGGGTCTTCATAAATTCTTTGCCTAGGCAAATGTCTATAAGAGTTTTTCCAACATTTTCTTCTAAAATTCATATAGTTTCGTGCCTTGGATTTAAGTCCATTATCCGCCATGAGTTGATTTTTGTGAGAGGTGAAAGGTGTGGATCCTGGTTCAGTCTTCTACACGTGGCTATTCAATTTTCCCAGCACCATTTATTGAATAAGGATTCTTTACCCCAATGTATGTTTTTGAATGCTATTGCTATTATCCTGTCCTAGAACTACTTCATAATTAGATACATTTTATATCAGTTATACTAACAATTGAGAAGACAAAGTAAGCAACACTCTATATAGCTACATGCCACAATACTTTTCTCTCTTTAATTAATTTTCTAGCCTCAAAACTTGGAAAGATTGACAAAAGGAGTAAGCAGGCTGAAACATTGTTTCACTGACTACAAATGTTTAAATATATTTATTTGCTGTAGTAGTAACAAGATGACTACCCAAATTGTGCCGCAGCACAGAAATGGATATGATGATCCTCTCATGTACCAATGACAGCAGCAGAGATAGTGATGTCAAGGCTTCTAATAAAACGAGAACTGTCATGACTGCTGGCTCCGCTCAATAAATTCAAGCTTGGATCCATCACAGAAGAGAGAGGAAGTCTTGAATCTAAGGAGCTATTATAAAAACTGAGAAATTTTCAAGGGGACAGAAAGCTGCTTGGAACTAGTGTGTGTGTGTGAGTTTGTGTGTGTGTGTGTATGTGCATGCATGTGTGCGTGTGTGTGTGCCTCTGTGTGTGTGTGTGTGTGTGTGTGTGTGTGTGTGTGTGTGTGGTGTGAGGCTGGAGAGGTGGTGGATGGATATAAGCACTGAAAATGTGAAACTAGCTTGTTAGAGGGCTTTCAAATTCTACTCCTGCCTCTTGCTCAGTTCACCTTGTTAGGAAAATTACCTTCTCCAATATTCCCCAAGGAGAAATCAGCAACAGCTTTCCTGACATGAAGAGCTAATGAGGACAAGCACTTCCTGATTAGCTTTCTTCAGAATTAAATCCTTCTCTCCCTTCCTTCTCAAAGACTGGTGAATTATAATTTAAGAAGATGGTCCCCTAAAAAGGTTTCACTGCCCTAAACATCCTCTGTGCTCTGCCTATTTCTCTCTCCCTCCCCATCCCTTGGAAATCACTTTTTTTCTCTCTATTGCTTTGCCTTTTATAAAATGTCATAGTTTTGGAATCACACAGTATGAAGTCTTTCAGCCTGACTTCTTTTATTTAGCAATATGCGTTTCAATTTCTTCCATGTCTTTCTGAGGCTTGATAGCTCATTTCCTCTCTTGGCTGAATAACATTCTCTTGCATTAATGTACCACACTTTGCTTTTACAGTCACCTTTTGAAGGGCATCTCAGCTGCTTCCAAATTTTGGCAATTGAGTTTTGTGTATTACTTTTGTATCTTACAACTCTTATAATCACTTATGAGTTTATAGGAGTTTTGTTGATTCTTTGGAGTTTGCTACATGGACAATCACAGCATCTGCAAAGAAGGATAGTTTTATTGTTTCCTTCCCAATCTGCATATAGGTTATTTCCTTTTCTTGTCTTACTGCGTTAGCTGGGACATCCAGTACCATGTTGAATAGGAGAGGTGAGAGGAAACATGATTGCCTTGTTTCTGGTCTTAGAAGTAAAGCAACTGGTTCCTCTTCAGTAAATTTGTTAGCATTAGGATTGTTGCAGGTATTTTTAACAAGTTACAGGAGTTCTTCCCTGTTCCTAGTTTGCTAACAGTTTTTATCATGAATGGGTGTTGGATTTATGTCAAATTTTTTTTATCCATATATTGATATGATCATAGATTTCCTTCTTTATCCTGTTGATATGAAATATGTTAATTAATTTCCTAATGTTTATTAGTCTTGCATAACTGGGATAAATCCCACTGTTCATGGCATACAATTATTTTTACATATTGTTAGATTTAATTTCCCAATATTGTATTGAGAATTTTTATATCTATATTCATGATAGATATTGGTGTGTAGTTTTCCTTTTTTGTAATATCTTTGTCTGGTTTTAGTATTAGGGTAATGATGGTCTCATAGAGTGTATCAGGAAGTATCTCTTCTGCTTCTATTTTCTGCAAGAGATTGTAGAAAAATTGGTATAATTTGTTCTCTAAATGTGTGGTACAATTCATCTGTAAACCCATCTAGACTTTCTGGTTTGGAAGATTATTAATTATTAATTCAATTTTTAATAGATATAGACCTATGCAGATTATCTATTTCCCCTTATGTGAGTCTTGGTAGATTGTGTTTTTCAAGGAATTACTAATTTCATCTAGGGGTTATCGAATTAGTGGGCATATAAATGTTCATAATATTCCTTTGTTATCCTTTTATGCCTATGGGATCAGCGGTGATGACCCTCTTTCATTTTTTATATTAACAGTTGGTACCCTCTCTATTTTTTTCATATATAGGCTAGAGGTCTACCAATTTTATTCATCTTTTCAAATAACAAGACTAGTTTTGTTGATTTTCTCTATTGTTTTCCTGGTTTAAATTTCACTGGCCACTGCTCTAATTTTCATTCTTTTGTTTTCTTCTGCTTACTTTATTTTTATATTGCTTTTCTTATTTTAGTTTTCTAAATTGCATACTCATATTATTAATTTTAGATATTTTTTCTTATATAATATATTCGTTCAATGCTGTGGATTTTTCTCATAGCACTGTTTTCAATGTATTCCACAAATTTCACAATAGGATGTATTCTTATTTTATTTAATTCAAAATACTGTAACATTTCTTGAGACTTTTTCTTTGATCCTGTGTTATTTAGAGTATGTTTAATCTCTAATTTTTTTAGGCTTTTCCAACTATCTTTCTAATTTTGATTTCTAGTTTAATTCCCTTGTGGACTAAACACATACTTTATGACTTCTGTCCTTTTAAATTTGCTGAAATGTGTTTATAGACCAGAATGTACTCGATCTTGGTGAATGTTTCATATGAACTTGATAAGCATGTGTATTATGCTGTTAATGGGTGAAAGATTCTATAATACCATTCAGACAGAGACACACACACACACACATATGCACACATATACATATATATACAGAGAGTAAAAGGCAATAGAAGACATAAAATGCCAATAAATTATATACTTATAGTTTTTACAATATATAGTTACAGACAGTGAAGGATATAATATACCATTACAATGAATTTAGGTCAAGAAGAAGATTCTTCTTGAAGAAAGTATTAAGAAACCAGGCAATCACATTTCTGTGTGAAGAGTACTTTGCTTGAGGCATTATGATGGCACAAAGAGGATATACTTTATAAGCCCAATGACATTCAAAATAAGACCTAAAATGTAAACAGGACATAACCAGCAATGGAGGCTGGGAAGAGTGTTGCAGTCTTAGAGAAGAGTGTCTAGGAAAGCTCTGAAGCGATAACAAATGTGGTAAACTTAAGAAGGTGAAAGGAGGTCCCTGTGGCTGGTGCAAAGCAGTCAGCAGATAGAAACAAGGGTGGAGAAGAGATCTGGAACTGAGTCATAGGTGTAATGGGAAGATAGCTGTGGTTTTAAGTGTGGAAATGGCAAGGTCAGGTTTAACTTCAAGAAGATAATTCTGGCTGCTGAAAAAAAGTGGATTGGAGGTGAAGGAAACTAGCTAAGCGATGTCTTCAATAGTCCAAGTTAGACTTGGAGGTGATCTGGGCAGCAGCAATGGCAGCAGTGAGAGAAGATTTTCCTTGCTATACCTTTCTCAATTTGCGGCTGATCAATCATAATTGGATTAATTTGGTCAAATGGTTCTTCTCCTTGAAGTTTCAATAGAAAACACCAATGTCTGTGGATTTCCCAAGCAAACTTTTTTTTGTTTTTACCCACTAGAGAAGAGAACAAAAAATTTACTTCTGAGAAAACAATACTGAGAGGAGTGGGAGTGAGTTTATTAATTTTGTGTTCCTGCTGTATATCTTTAGTTCTCAGAATATTAATTACTTTATCTTGTTTTACTTGTACTGCTCATTATGAGGCAATAGTCAGCTAAATTGAAGACATAAAGATAAGCACAAGAAGTCTCACCAAGAGTGAACTAAGTTACAATAAAAACAAAATCTTTGAAGCTTAATATTCCACAAGTTTTGGCAAGTTCCTTTATTGACTTGATTTTCCATTTAACATTCCAATTTTAGAGAAATGCTGAACTATATCCAATATGATTACATATTCTTCATCTAATTATAACTTGGTATCTAACATTATTGTCAGAATCCAATGCTAGTGTTATTAGTTTTTTCTGTTGTTGTTAAATTAAAAACATATAAATTGTTGTGGGGAAGAGAGGCGAGTTATAAAATGTGAGCCCAAATTTACATAACCAATTTTGGATCGAAGGAAACCCATAATCCAAGCAAGACATGCACACGGCATGTTACTGTCCCTATGCTTGGAAAACATCTGGTCTAGGGAGAGACAGACACATTAAGCAATAATGCAATACAGCAAAGCTAAGTACAAAGCTAAACTCAGAGTTTAAGGAGAACTTCAAGAAGAGAGTGGTCAGTTCTACCTTTGGAAGTGATGGAGGAATAGGTGAAACATAAGCTGCATTTTTTTTTTATTTCAGCAAATTATGGGTGTACAGATGTTTAGGTTATGTGTTTTACCCTTGGTTCCCCCCCCACCGAAGTCCATGTTTCAAATATGTCCATCCTTCGGGTAGTGAGCATTGCACTCCTTATGTATACAAATACCCGTGGGGAGAAGGAGGAAAAGTCAATCCTGGAAAGGAAACTACCCAGACAGAGATAAGGAATTGTCAGTGTGTATATGGTGTAAGAAAAAATTTATTAATAAGAAGTTAGTCTCACCTGGAACTTGAATTGCATTGAATCATAGGAATCCTTAGAGATGAGTCTATGAATGCAGGTTTGGGGCAGATTATAGGGCACTGTTTGACATGCTAAGAAGTTTGAGTTTTGTCCTATACTTAACTGTGTTTGATGAGGAGCCAAAAGAGTATTTCCTGTGCATAAAAGTGCTACAATCATTTTTTTTTATTGGTACAAAATATTTTACATATTTATGGGGTAGATATGAGTATTTGTTACATGCATAGAATGTATATTTGGAGAATCTGTCACCTTGAGTATTTATTATTTCTAAAATTGCCATGATCTGATTGGGGGTTTAAAAGCATAAATCTAGCATCTTTAAGGAGGCAGGACCTGTACCAGAAGTGGATGTGAGTGAATAGAATACTGCATATTTTTCCAATTCCAGTGGCTATCAAAACTCCTTAGGTCACTATTTCATATCCTTTTCTCTCTCCTCTAATTCTAATTGATCTTTACTTGTAGAATGATAATTTTCTTGTTAATGAACAGAGAAAATAAGAGCATTCTGAATAGATCTACCTCCTACTTGTCTTTCTGCCTTCTCTTCCATTTCTATGGACAAATTATCCACATGCCTAACAAAGGCAAAAATTCTTCTTGTGCTCTAAATTCCATTTCCTTTACCCTACTCTAATGTTTCTCTCTTCTTTAAGTATAATCAAATTTCCTCTCCAATGAATCTTTTTCATCAGCACAAAATGTGGTCATTTCTCTCATTTTAAAATGCAAACATCCTTTAGTCTCACTTCTTCCCCATTTCCCTCTTTCCCTTACGAATTTCCTCAAAAGAGGTGTTTATACTCGCTGCCTCCAATTTCTCTCCTCTCTCATGAATCCAGTTAATTAGGGTTTCTACCATTCCACTTAAAGCTCTCTTAGCTATGCCATTTCTTACTGTCACATTGCTATGTTCAATGTGTAATTATTGGTCCTTGTTCTGTTAATACTTATCAGCATCATATCAGTTGATCATTCATTGTTACTTGAGTCACTTTCTTAGCTCCGATTCCAAGACTCCACTCTCTCTTAATTTTATTTCTCGATCGGTGGCAGCCTCTTCTCAGTTTCATTATTCATTTTTCTTCACCTGGCTGACCTTTGAAATTTAGAGTCCTTTGTGATTCAGCCTTTGAACACATTCTCTTTTCTATTTACATTCACTCCTCTGGTGTTATTCCAAAATAATCTGGAAGATCAAATAAATGAGAGGACAAAGAATTATATAATCAGCCTTATTTATAAAATGAAAACTTAAAATCTGTAGAAATATTCACCAACAAAGAATTGACTACATATACTTAGATACACAGTTCAAAAGATTATCACACAGCAATTTAAAGTAACGATGACCTCTTTATTCATTGACATGGAAAGACACCCAGGATAAATGGTTAGGTAGGAAATGCAGGCTACCAAGGTACATGTGCAACATTATTAACTTTGTTTTTATTTAAAAATAATTCTTTGATATCAAGTGTTGGAAGGAGGTAGAGCACCTGGAACTCTCATATATTGCTAGTGAAATTATAAATCATTACACTCATTTTAGAAAACTCTTTGACAGTGTGTATTAAAAACTTACCATATGCATGCTCCTAGAAACCGCAAGTTCAACTCCTAAATACATACCAGACAGAAGCACACCCATAATTTCTACCATAAGGCATGTATTTTATAACAACAATGTTTCTAATGGCCCTAAACTTGAAGCAACCAAATGGCAAACTGGTTATATAAAGTGTAATGCTTTTATATTAATATAATGCAATTTTATATATACATATGTATATATATCAACGAGATAAGCAAATTGGAATGACACATAATATGAATATATCTTACTATTCTAATGTTATCTAAGATAAGTCAACATTAAAAGAGGATGTAATGTGTGATCCCATTTATATAAAATTCAAAAAGTGGGAAAAACTAGTCTATGGTGTTAAAAGTCGAGGAAATTTACTTTTGGTGGAGAAGGGAGTTGATGGGAAGACTCTTGGAATTCTGAAGGTTTTCTGTCTCTAAAATATTTATTATTTCTTTACTTTCTATACTTTAATCACAATTGTACTTTAATTACAACTACATAAAAATAATTCTCATGCATATAAAAATTATCTGGGGAGGAATATATCAATATGTTAATATAATAATTATGATATCTGTATGGTAAGTTTATTGGTGATTTCTACATTTTCATCCTATGCTTTGTTCCATGTGGATTTTTTTTTTGTTCCAACAAAGAAAAGCAAACCATGTGGATTTTTATAGTGCAAGTTTACTAATTTGTTATGCAGAAAAACAATGAAGCTCTTTGCTTTTCCAAAAAAGAAAAATTCTAACTATGGGTTCAAGAATAACCACTCTACAACTATGTAGTTCATTTATCATCTTCATAAGAAATAAACATTTTATATTTTCAGACACTTTTGGGATACTGAAAACAAAAATTAATATCAATTCTTATTATTTCAGTCCATTGTTAGCATTTGGCCTTAATAATTTAATTGGTTACATATTTAAAAATGTAGCCTAATACTAAAACAAATTGTTTGCCTATTTCTGGCATTAACTGTTAAATAGGGTAGGGGCCGTCTATTAAAACCAAGCTAATCTCCTTCAATTATTTACTGTGAACTCATTTTTTAAAACACCTACTTATATTTCACCACTAATGGAATGGAAGAGGATACTCAAGAAAATGCTCAATTTTTGTTAATCCTCTCCTTTCCCACGCAAGTCATATCAATCTCGTTGAGTGTTTTTCTTTTTTTCCTTCACAGTGCAATGGTCTATTTAACAAAATGCATGTGGTTAAGTTTGTTGCTCTAATAAAGCACAAGAGGATGGAATTAAATTAGTTTAAGGTAATTATTTATAATTAGATATTCTTAATGGAAACTGAATAGGTCCTAAGTTATTCTAAAAACCTGTATGCTTAAATGCGCTGCTCCGTTGACAATCCCCATTTCCCTTCTCCATATGGAAACAAGAAAACCACTTTCCAGTTCACAAGGCAGTATTCCATCTGCTCAGAAAATAACCCAAGGCACATTGAAAAAAAGTTTATAAAGCAAACAGTTATTAGTTATTCGACTAAAGAACAGCTAACTGAAAGCTGGAAATTTAGATTATGCAAAGATAACGATCCCTTAAATTTCCAAGAGAAGGGTGGAAAAAGGAGTCGATGCCATGGCAAATGTAACTTACACTTACAAAGTGCAATGAAGTGGGAGGGGAAAGTAGAGAACACACAACCTCTGAGAGGACAAAGTGTGATTATCTGTTGTCTATGCATTTAGACACCTGCATGTGAGGGTCTCTTGAAAAATCATCAGGTGTCTGTCCATATTTGATGCTGGGCAGAAAACCTACCCCTAGGTACTGGCCCAGCTCCATGGGGTCACCTTGTGAACCACAGAGCACTATGAGCAATGTGGTATGTAGCAGGCCATGCCAAGGGGACCACATCTGTTTTAAATCAAGGATGTTTTCACACCAAGGGGGTGGAAGAGATAGCCAAAGACACAAGCAGTCAGCACTCCTATAAAATCACCAGGACTTCGATTTTTATCTTTTTCTCATCAAAACTGCAGAGAGGTTAACTTCTCCAATTGACAGATGTGTAAAAGGCTAGTGCAAGAAGATGCCTGACATGCTTTATGAAGCTCCATAGCAGAAGAATGTTTTCATCCCCACCATGTGAAAAATTTAAGTTTAAATGACTTCCACATGGGGGAATTCGTGCTACCCCATCTGAGTTCCTGGCTTTTGTCTTCTACATGCTGTTGCTCCCTAAATTAATTTGTTCATTTGATTAAACTCTTTTTGTGAACTCCAAATAATAGATTCCTCTTGATCCCAATACAATGAAACCGTTGATCAAATAGTTCTAAATCAGAAAGGAAAAAGAAAGTATCATCAGAGTGGAACATCCAGGGATTCTGATTTGACCTAAGAGGTTCTGTGACTGCACTTGTTTAAATATCTTATAAGTATCTGCTTGACATTAGGCAACAGGGACAGGAAAGAAAGACAAAAAAAGAAAAAAAGAGAGAGAGAGATTTGATAATATTAATATTACCATGACATAATAATGCCTATTCTTTGGGCCATAGTTAATTTTCTTTTTGGCTTGATACATGTATTAAGTTTGTAATGCATCTACTATCTCTTTTTTTTGTTTTGTTTTACATTTTTGTGAAGCTTTATTTACTGCTCAATAAATCTACATAAGATAAGATGAACATTCTAAAACGTGAGTAGAGGAAAGAGTCAATGCTGTAATCTTCTCAGGGTGGGTAGTAGAGTGATGGATCTTACCTCTTCCTTGGTTTGCATGTGGGGATAAGCTTGTCTGCATCCACTATCTCTTAAGGAAAGATCAAACTGTAAATAATTATACCCTAATATGTTTTAAATTATGCCTAAAGATACTAGAAATTGGTGACTTAAGTGAAGGAGGTGTCAAACTATCATTCTAATATTAATTGAGTATGAGGCACTATGTTAAGAAACTTGTGTATATACTATCTTTAGCTACAAAGTCGGTATTAACCTCCCCCTTTTTCAGAGAATGTCACTGACCAAAAGACTTTAATTAATTTGTTCAAGGTTATATAGGCAATAAGTGATGGAGAAAGGCTCACATCATGATCTCATTTCAAAGTCCATGTTCTTGTTTTGTTTTATGCCATCTTTAGAGATGCCCAGCTACTGGGGTCAAAATGCATGACCTTTTAAAAACATGCCCACAGAGTCTTTGATGCTCTTTTTCTCAAAAGGGAGCCAGGGAGGTCCTTTTTTTTTTCTTTTTTTTTTACTGAATCTGGTCCTAACTCAGGGATACATTTGTAACCCATAGATTACAGTTGACATGACCTTATATGGCTTCCATGGCGAGGCCAAAATAGACCCTGTGGCTTCTACCTGGTTTATATGGTCTGCTCACTCTGAAAGAAGCCAGCTATTGTAAAAAAAGGTATGACTGCTCTGAGATTACCATGTTAGAAAGGCCATATGTAGGTGCTCTGGTTGACAGTCTATCCGAGCTTTCCAGGCCAATAGCCAGCACCAACTGCCAGTCATGTGATTGAGCCATATTGGAGGTTCGATCCAGCTGAGTTCCAGGTAACCCCAGTCCTAGGGGACAACTCAATGCAACCGCATGAGCGACTCCATGAAAGAGTAACCTAGCCAAGCTTTTCCTGCATTGCTTAGCCATGGCTTTTTGAGAAAAATAAATGGTTGCTATTTTGTACTACTATTGGATACTAAATTTTTGGATCATTTTTCCTCATTTTTATACAGCAAAATAATGAAAGCATAAGACAAGATTCATAAGCAGTCAGGCAGTAAAGCATCAGCAGGAGGCATGGGGGTTCTCTGAATCTTTATCCATCATCACTGTTCCATAAGCAGAACTCAAGTACAGCATTGGAGATAGGACTACGCCATTAAAGTCTGACCAACCTGGATGTATCTTGTCATGGACACTTTCTAGCTCCAGTGTGGCTTATGGTACTTTTGAGACTCAGCTCTATAATAAAAGTAATGCTGTATTAGCCAGGGTTCTTCACAGAAACAGAATCAATAGGAGATACACACACACACACACACACACACACACACACACACACAGATTTATTATAAGGAATTGGCTCACATGATTATCATGGAGGCCTGAGCTGTAATTCACCTGTAGGGTCTTGCCAATAACTCCAGATAGCGTTCCTATCTGCCACTGACATTTTGGAAACAATTGGATCTGCTGGATCATATGGCTCAAGAGGCAGAGCAGTTTGCAAAGCAGCTGGGACTTATAGCAGATCTTTCTCCTATTCTGTGTCCCACTCAAAATCAGCAATATTTTGGGTCACTTGGTAAATGGGCCAGAGTAAAACATCCACATGAGGAACGTGTTGCTCTCACAATCCAAAGAAGCCAGTTAGGCATTGTGCCTCTTTTTCAGTTGTAGGAGTGTTCTGATGCAACATTTATCCTTTACCTTAGAATGGATATTTTGACAAGCCACAAACCACTGGAACCTTAGAAATTTCACTGATTTCATTCCTGAACTTTTGTTGTATTTATTTCCTACATCTGATATGCAAATGTCTTACTAATAAGTGCAGAACATTTGCTACTTCTTGCTTGCTAAGTCCGTTCAGCACAGTGTCGTCAATATAATGGACCAGTGTGATACCTTATGGAAGGAAAGGTGCTAAGATCCCTACAAACTAAATTATGACATAGGGGTGGAGAGTTAATATACTCCTGAGGTAGGACAGTTCAGGTATGTTTCTGGCCTTGCTGGCTGACAGCAAACGTCTTCTGATGGTCCTTATTGACAAGGATGGAGAAAAAATAATTTATAAGATCAATAGCTACATGCATGGTACCAGGGGATATGTTAATTTGCTGAAACAATGAAATCACATTTGGTACAGCAGCTACAGTTATAGTCACTGCCTGGTCAAGGTTAAGATATCTCATTGTCATTCTTTCAGACACATCTGTCTTTTGCACAGGGAAGTTGAATGGGAAGGTGGTGGAAATCACCACCTCTACATCCTTCAAGTCTCTGATAGTGTCACTAATCTCTAATTCTTCAAGGAATTCAGTATTGCTATTGTCTTACTATTGTCCTA
Organism: Propithecus coquereli; assembly: GCF_000956105.1. Classification (NCBI taxonomy): domain Eukaryota; kingdom Metazoa; phylum Chordata; class Mammalia; order Primates; family Indriidae; genus Propithecus; species Propithecus coquereli. Next base: position 2,197,442 of record NW_012138191.1, on the reverse strand, counting down.
AGTGGAGACAATTCTAGTGGCTCTCAATTGGACTTTCTCATCATAACAGCCTTCACTCCACAGGTCATGGAACCAATGTGGGGATTCTGCCAGCTGCCAAGTAGATCTACTCCAATTATGCTTTCTGTGACTGAGGAAATGATCACAGATTGGGTTTAGGGACCCACTGGACTCATTAGAACCACTCTAGGTCCCAAAATCTGTATTAGTCTGGGTTTTCTAGAGAAACAAAAATAATAGAAGATATATATATATATATATATGTATATATATAGTGTAAAAAATGTATAATATTAGGTATTGGCTCACATGATTATGGAGGCTGAGAATTCTTGAGTCTCAAGATCTGCAGTCAGTAAGCTGTAGACCCAGGAAAGCCAATAATATATTTTCAGTCCAATTACAAAGACCTGAGAACCAGGAGAGCTAATGGTGTAAGTTCCAGTTTGAGTCTGTAGGCCTCAGAACCAGGAGAACTGATAGTGTAAGTTCTAGTTCGAAAGCTGGTGGGCTGGAGACCCAAAAGTAGTCCATGTTAAGTCACAAGGCAGAAAAAGATTAATGTCCCAGCTCAATCAGTCAGGCAAGAGGAGTTCCCTCTTATTCATGGTCAGCTCACTGTTTTTGTTCTATTCCAGCCTTCAACCGAGTGGAACAGGGCCACCACCCCCGTCCGGAGGCCAATCTACATTACTCAGTCTACCAATTCAAATGTTACTCTCATCCAAACACACACACATAAACACATTGAGAATGTTTGATCTAATATCTGGGCACCTCATGGACTGGTCAAATTGACACAGAAAATTAATTATGACAAATACCTCAAGACTTTACTCAAATATTAAATGAAATAATGGATGTAAGTACCAATTAAGCCCTAGTGTAAAATACTGTTTCAGCAAATGTTAGTCATTGTTAGCATTAGTTATTACTATTAATACTAAGTTCAAGGTAGAAAATATGTTCAGTATTGGCCCAGGCATTGTGAGGTTGAACCTAGAACTGGGCCACCACTGTCCCAGATCCTGGAAAACCAAGGCCAGGAACGATGCTTTGTAAGGTCATGCTGATCCTAGATTCTTCTTAGCAGTAAACTGTTTAGCCTTCTCAGTAATCCCTCTGGAAGTTTTATCTCATGATTTTAAGAATTACTTCAAGCCAAATCTTAACTGTCTAACTACTTCTAAACACAGGGACTTTAATAGAACAGGGAAATACTGAAGACATAAGTCTAGATTGAAGTAAGTATCCATAACAAATTTTTAAACTTGAATCACATTATTTGATTTATGCTGTTAACATAGTTAATGTAAGCTTTCTTTCACTTCTTCCTAGAAAGAATGACATTATGGGTTTGATAGTGAAACATACGTACTTATGAATATATTTCCGAGCATGTCTGGTTTCCACAGTGATAGCAGTGATTCAAGCCATGCACATAGACATCCTTAATTATAGCCTCTAGATCCTTTATGTTAAGATTTGCCTCCAGCAGTCATGCACACAGATTGTCCTACCTTGTCATGGCCTTGCTCCCATAATTATTTTTCAGTTTTTAATTGTGCACTGAAGCCATATTTACAAGTGCACATATCATAAATGTACAGATCATCGAATCTTTACAAACTGCATATGGTCTTTTTGTTTGTTTTGTTTTGTTTCCCTCTGTCACCCAGGCTAGAGTACAGTGACATCATCATAACTCACTGCAACTTCAAACTCCTGGGCTCAAGCGATTCTCCTGCCTCAGCCTCCCAAATAGCTTAGACTATAGGCATGTGCCACTACACCCAGCTAATTTTTCTATTTCTTGTAGAGACAGGGTCTCACTTTTGCTCATGATGGTCTCGAACTCCTGACCTCAAGCAATCCTCATGCCTCGGCCTCCCAGAGTGCCAGGATTACATGTGTGAGTCACCACACCCAGCCCACAGTCTTATAACCAACAGCCAAATCAGGAAATGCTCACATGATTTTAATTGTTATTCTACTGCTGCTTCAAGAATATAGACTCTTAAACAATAGAATTAAAGTAAACAACTGTTCTATAAACAAAAAGGCAGCAACTAGGATTAGAGTCAGGGCTCAACTCTCAGGTTAACCACTGGTTAACCCCTCTCCGCCTGACTTTTCTCATCTATAAAATAGGCATAATAATATACCTACCTAAGGTATATTAAATGAGTTAATACACGAGAGCTTAGAAATAACTGGGTCATAATAACCTCTCAATAAATGTAAACCATTTTTATTGCATAGTTCATTTCCCCTTACCCTACCTGTTACCAGATGGTGCCTGAAGTGACATGAAGTGCTTGCTGAAAGAATAGGAAGGAAAAATAGGAGTCCTTTACCTAACAGAATATAAAGTTTCAATGAAATTACACCATGCAGAGAAAGCAATTTGTCCTGTTTATATGGAAGACAAACAAGGAACTGGACTTTGACTCTGAGCTGTGTGAATGGGAGATGGCATTGCTTCCGTGACCCACATTCACATGCAATAACAAGACCAGAGAGAAACAGCTTTTAGGAGCCCAACAGGAATAGTCACCTAAGAGTCACTGTTTGACTAAACAGCCACTCCATTCTTTTTTCTACACAGCCGTTCCTTACACCTTTCAACTGTTTGGAAACACGACTCTCCTGAGATTGAGAAACAGTGTGTCAGATTGCATTGATCCTTAACATAACAGAGGAATGGTGGCTATAGTACACCAGAAAGAGCGCTTTCATTGATCTGGTACACTCTGTTTCCATCACAGGGAACGATCTTCTCACAACCAAAGTGCTAGAGGACTGAACGGTCAACTAAAATGTTGGGCAAGGTGGAGTCCCCCTCACGCTTGAGAAGATTCCCAATTTAGCAAAAGAGTAAAGTTTATGAGCAAGACCATCCCTAACAATTTGCCATAAAGAATACCAACTTTTCTGTTTTATTTGTAAAATGTTTGAGAAACACTCAATGATAATCTTCTCATTGATTTAAGCAAATCTGACAATTTCTTCCATTTTTAACTAGAGAAATTTGTAATTTATCTAGCTGTCTATAATCAGAAATGATTCCTTTAAAATCTCTGGAGTTAGGAATCCAATAGACAAGATTCGTTGAACAAGAACCACATGAATTATGAAGTGTATGCAAAGGATAACGTGCTGATGTATTGACGTTGTGGAGGTACTATACCCAGCCAGAGGCCTTGCTGCAGTCTTTGCTATTATTTAAAGATTATTCAAGAATTACTCTTTTCATATATAAAGTAGATGGATAAGTACTTAAGAAATTCTGTGATTTTTTCCATTTGCATATTCTTTTTAACTACCAAGCTGTTTCAGGAAAATAAGCAAACAAAATGTTCAATAGCCTGGTTTTCTAGTTCTCCCACTAAACAGGTATTCATATTGTGAGACTATAAAATTGAATTCATGATATATATATATATATATATATATATACCTGTGTGTATAGCTATATATCTACATCTATATATAATCTCTCTCTCTCTCTCTCTCTCTATATATATATATATATAATACATCATTATTTAGCATTGAATATTGGCCAGAGGGCATTGGAGACATTCACCCAGTTCTTGGTGGACATGTGATACAAATTACAAATTATCATGTCACTTAGGAAATTGGAATGCAAAGAAAAAGAATAAGAAAAATCCTAGAATTGAGTGCAAACACCCTTAAATTTTCACCGTTGTTAGGGTTATTTTTCCTAGTATATTTGTTCTGAGTTTCTCCTAGAAGCTTAGATTAGACACTGCCCTGTTTTTGTTTATTGAAACCAGTTCATTTGTCACATTTAGACTGTCCCCAAGCCTCTCAATGGCAAACGACGTCATTTTTTGGCAGAAAGCAGAGCATAAGAATTGAAGCAATAGACTTTGCATAAAGTACACTCTGTACTTCCTCCTTAGGGAAAGAATAGTTTCCATCCCAGACACACTCCGAAACCTTCCATGATTTTGATGACAGTAGCCATGAAAAACCAATTCACATGTACTAAAGTGGGCAACAATAAATCTCCAGTTTCTTTTCACAGCTTTGACAATCTTAATTTACCAATTGAGAAATTTACTTGGTGGGAATATTTGAAAACTAGGAAGGTACACTTCAATTCGCCTTTATTCTGTTAGATTGAATCCACTTCCAGAAGTGCTAGGGCAGAAAAAAGCTTCTGCACAGTCAATGAAACTATCATGAGAACAAACAGACAACCTACAGAATGGGAGAAAATATTCGCATGCTACTCATCCAATAAAGGGCTGATAACTAGAATCTATATAGAACTCAGGAAAAATAGCAAGAAAAAATCAAACAACCCTATTAAAAAGTGGACAAAGGACATGAACAGAAACTTTGCAAAAGAAGACAGACTAATGGCCAACAAACATATGAAAAATTGTTCAACATCTCTAATCATCAGGGAAATGCAAATCAAAACCACAATGAGACATCACTTAACTCCAGTGAGAAAGGCCTTTATCAAAAAGTCCCAAAACAATAAATGTTGGCTTGGATGAGGAGAGATAGAAACACTCATACACTGCTGGTGGGACTGCAAATTAGTACAAACTCTGTGGAAAGTAATATGGAGATACCTCAAAGAGCTACAAGTAGAACTACTATTTGATCCAGCAAACCCATTACTGGGCATCTACCCAAAGGAAAAAAAGACATTCTATAAAAAAGACATCTGCACTCGAATGTTTATAGCAGCACAATTAAAAATTGCAGAGAAGTGGAAACAACCCAAGTGCCCATCAATACATGAGTGGATTAATAAAATATGATATATGTATACCATGGAGTTCTACTCAGCCACAAAAAACAATGGGGATCTAGCACCTCTTGTAGTATTCTGGATAGATCTGGAGCCCATTCTACTGGATAGATCTGGAGCCCATTCTACTAAGTGAAGTATCACAAGAATGGAAAAACAAGCACTACATATACTCACCATCAAATTGGTATTAATTGATCAACACTTATGTGCACATATGGTAGTAACATTCATCGGGTGTCAGGCAGGTGGCGGGGAAGGGGGATGGTTATGTTAACACCTAATGAGTGTGGTGCACACTCTCTGAGGGATGGACATGCTTGAAGCTCTAACTCGAGTGGGGCAAAGGCAATATATGTAACCTAAACATTTGTACCCTCAGAGTATGCTGAAATAAAAAAAAAAGGAAGTGCTAGTTCATTAGGTGGGACAGTAGATATAACAAGAGTGCTGTCAATAAGACTCTGGAATTTGTAAAAAATACATATACTGGCGTGTGTGTGTGTGTGTGTGTGTGTGTGTGTGTGTGTGGTGTGTGAGATACGTAAGCTTGTAGGAAATGGGGTAGGTTTGGAATTGCAGACATACTTTTTCACCTTCACTTGTATATATGACAACATAAATGTCTAAAAGGAAAAAAAAAGATTTAAAAAGCAATTGATATGGAGATTTTCACAATAAGGATGGAAAAAAAAGAAACCAGCTTTGTGCCAGACTCATTCATTTATATTTCTTTTCTTTAATTCTTAGAACAAACTGCAATTTAAAAACCAGGAAACTGAGGTTGGCATCAGTTAAGTAAATAAGACTCACAGTCTTACTTACAATGAGTAAGTGGAAATACAAGTTGGGCATATACATTTATAGACTTTGGTTCCAGAGTCTTAACTGAAAAAAAGAATGAAAGAAGCATAAGCATTGATATGGTGGCCATGGCAGCATGGGGCCGGGTTAACTACACCTACACAGAGAGGAACACTCAGAGGTCCAACACCTGCAGAGAACACAGGTGGCCTCGTTGCAGCACGAGGAGGTCTAGGCTAGGATTTGAGCCTGGGAGGTTGGGGAATAGGAAGTGATTTGTTAATTTCTGTAGCCCATATCAACACAGAATGACCACAGGTGGGGAGGGGATTAAAATGCTCCTTACTAATACCTCGAAATTTTGTGCATTTACAAATTTCTGATTTCTCCCCACCTAAATTAAATTATCCCTCTTTTAAAACCCACACCAGTGGTGACGAAAAACCATGGCAGATCCCAGGGATTTCTGTACTTGCACTTCTCGGCTTTATAGTGATGCTAGACTGAAGTGGGAGAGGGCCCGGCCTCATTTTCCCCTCTGTCTACGGTATCTCTCATACAGGAGGGCTCAACATGGGCTAGCCAAAAAACAGGGAAAGGGAAGGAGCTCCCCTCTTTTTCAAATGGTACATGATCCAATAAAGCTTTAGAACCCCTATTATAGGTAAAGTTTTAACTATAAGGCAGATCAATTACATAGTCTCATATTTCTCCCTGATGCTATTTTTAGAATCTTTATTTATTTTATTTTTTTTTTTTGTTTAGCTAGGACTATTAGTTTGAAAATAATCTTGAAGTTAGACTTTTCCCTTGAGCACAAAAGCCCTCTGTAATTGAGGTTAAGGTCTTAAGGCCTCATTTTGACCACTATACTGTCAGCAAAACAGCATTTATTTTGTGCTCAGTTACATGGAACAGAAAAATAAATCTCCTAGCTTCACCCCAGGTCATCCCATTGATAATATCTTAGGAGATGGACATTTGTCAAAAGTCCCGAGACTTCTGCCTCATCTCAACCAAAATTCAACCTTTTACTGAGGAGACATGACACGTAAAATAATCTCTTACTTGCAATATGAAAATTTTTCTAATTAACATTTAATTATTCAGTAAGGATTTATTCTGTACCTTGTATATGCCAGGCACTATATTAGATTCTGACAATGCTCATGAAATCTAAAATTCTTCTGAGGAAAAAAGACATATGAACAGAAAAGAATTACAAAACAAAGTGCTAAAAATATATTATTCTTTCCTTGCTATGTATTGAGTCCCTACCATGTTCTCGGCACTCTGCTGGGGATAGAGCAGGAGGCAACTAACAATGTCCCTCCCTTCGTGGAATTTACATTGTAATGGGGATGGGAGAAAAAGACTGTAAGTAAATGATTAAAATACATTATAATGTCAGGTAGAGCTCTGAGCTATGAAGAAATGTAAAGGAGGGCAAGGGGATAAAGAAGGACAGGAGGAGCTCTGTTACATTGAATTCCTCACTGCTGTGGTGAAAGTTGAAAAGAGATTTGAAAGAAATACTCCAGGCAAGCAAATAGCTTGTTCTGAGAGTGATGTAAGTGATACAACAGGTCTCCTTGAAAAGAGACATTCAATCATAGTATCAAGTGAAGACTGGAAGTTGAACCAACAGAATGAATAGGCCAACGCTTAGCATGTTGAAAAGAGCTACTTTCCTTAAATCCGAAGATGCAACACATACAGTTTTAAGAATAGTTTAAGGAATGACAACTTAGCTTTGGAGGAAGAGGTAAGAGATTGATTGACATAAGAAGTTAGGCATCTTCGATTGAAGAAGTAGATGTCACAAAAGGTGCAATATGAAACGTTGATTAGGTGGAATTTTGTATTGGGTTTTGCTACTTCTTTCTGGCTACAGCTGAGAACTTAGGGCAATGTCCACCCCAGGGCTTATTTCCTTAGAAGTAGGGGAAGTCTCTACTGATTATAGGGACCACAATTGTACTATTTAAGACATTTAAATTAGGGTTCTTCAATGTGGATGTATGAATTGTCTGCATCAGTATTGCCTCAGGTTCATATTAAAATGCAAATTTCTGGGCATTATTTAAGACCAATGAATAAGAATTTCTCAAGGGAAGCCTGGGAATTTTAATTTTCAACAAACATGAAGATCAAGAAGAATCAATCTTTAGAAAGGAAAAGAGATCTTTACAGACAGAATGAACAGCAGGTACAGAGGTACTAAGGTTGGCAGATTCTGAGGAACAGAAGGGTCAGTTTGGTCAAAAATATAGTTCTCAAAAGAAAGAATGATGGAAGATAAGGTCAAGTCCAAATCAAGTAGTTTATCCCAGATCATGGCATGGAATAACCTCCTCCCCCCAACACTGAAGGGTTATGGGAATCACTGATGGATATTAAATATATGAGGATCATATTCAAAGGCAAAAAAAAAAAGCACAGTGGAGTCTGTAAAGAATAAGGTTTTAAGAGGCTACCAAAGAAATCTGATATTTTTAGTGATTATGATTTTAATTCTTGAATTTCTAGAGGATAAGGATAAATATTGAATTTGTCAATGGAAAAGAAGCCACACTCTGTAAAATAACTTAAAGAGGTTTATTCTGAGCCAAATTTGAGGACCATGGCCCAGAGCCACACCCAAGAAGCCTGAGCAAGTGGACTCACTGTGGTTGGGTCACAGTTTGGTTTTATGCATTTCAGGGAGACAGAATTGCAAGTAAAGTCATAAAACAATACATGGAAGGCACACATTGGTTTGGCCCAAAAAGGTGGGATATTTCAAAGCGAGCAGGATTACAGGTTGTAGGTGGGCTTAAAGACTCTTTGATTTGTAATTGGTTAAGGAAATGAAGCTTTGTCTAGAGGCTTGGAATGCTTTAAGTTAAGTTAAGGAAGTCTGCTAATCAGAGACAAGCCACGGGCCATATACCCAGACTAAAGAGATTTGTTATGTAAATTGAGGATCAGCTGGTTTATTTTCTATACACTTATGCCTATTAATGAGTTAGAAGGATATCTACAAGAAGGGAGGAGGGCATGATGAGGCATGTCTGACCTCCCTTCTTACAGCCAGCAGCTCAGTTTTAGAACATCCTTTTGGCCAAGAGGGGCCCATTCAGTCAGCTGGGGTTGGGGGAGCTTAAGATTTTATTTCAATTCACAAATTCATGGCCTCATTTTGGCTGAAACAAGAGTCTTTTGAGTTTGTTTTTTTTTTTTAATGACATCTCTTTATTTTTGTATACTCCACCAAAAAAATAGAAAACTGCAGCTAGAAAAAGAAAATATATCTTGAGTCCTATCAACAGTATCAGTTGATTCTACATCAAGGTTGTCCTGGAGTACATGCAATTTGATGTGCTACAGCTGTGGCTTTATGTATGGGAAGGTATGCAGGCTCTCAAAGAGGCCTCCACACACCTTGTAAAATAGGAGATAGATCATCTTGTAACCAGATCCTTATTTTCGGTGTCATCTGGTCTATTTCACAACCCCATTATTAATTTTTCCACGATATTATCTAAATAAACAATTTAGTATAGGATATGTATAAAATAATTTCATAGGGGACCTCACTGCTTTCTTTGTATATTCTTAATGTAGGATAGATTCCATTCTCGGCTAGAAGAAAACTAGCTTCACAGGGAAAATACATGGAAACGGCCTAGGGTGGGATTCAGAGAATAGAATCTTTTTGTAGTTTGAGAAAAAAAAAATCAATATTCCTGTTGTACAGACAGTGCTTAAAAAGAAGGTTGTTTTGGTTTATCTAAATAAAATAACTGCTAGACCAGTGCTTCTTGATGAGGGACAAATTGTTCCTGTTCTTCCACCCCAAGGGAATATTTGTCAATGTCCGCAGACATTTTTGATTATCACAACCAAGGGGGTACTACTGGTATTTAGTGTATAGAGGCCAAGGGTGTTGCTGAACATCCTAAAATGCACAGGACAGTCCGTTTCTCCCAACCACATGCATGAGAAAGCATTCTCCAGCCCCAAATGTGAAGAGTACCCAGACTGAGAAACCCTAGACTGGAAATTTAACTCTGGTAGAAATGCTCACCTTACAAATAATAAAACAGATCCCAGACTACTCATGTGTAATATTCATGTGTTTGTTGAAGAGGGTGATGAAGGTCATGGCCAAAGAAAAGGATTTAGATACCTCTGGTTGTACAAAATTATGTACCACTAGGTAAAGTCCTCAGAGGGTGTAGGGGTGCAATGGTGTATGAAATCCATTCCAGAGTGTGGCGTTTCCTAGACAAATAGCAGGAGCGATGAATGAACTGGGAATCAGCGCTACCAATTCATCTTTCCACTCTGACTCCAACTAACTGTGATTCTTGAACAAGATACAACATCCCTGAGTTTCAATTTCTTCTTCTGTAGGTTAGGAGATGAGGATAATCGACTCTCATATATTTTCTAATCCTATGACTCCATGGTGTGGTGTTTTTCACTGTGTCAGCATTGCTCAGTAGGAACTTCATTTTGCTGAACACTCCTTCCCTAGATGGTTACAAATTAGGGTTGGCCATGAGAAAAATTTACGCAAGATTCAGAAGATATGCACCTTCCCTGTGTGAGTCAGCAGCTTCCCCCTTCCCCATCGGATCTCCTATTTCGGGTCTCTTGAGTTCTGAGTCAAGAACTGTGGTGCTCTGCAGCAAATCGTGTCAGCTTCTACACTGTCAAGGTTGGAGGCACTGGTAGACAGATGCGTGATCCCAGTTTGTCCTTGTGGGTTTTGGTTGTTCCTTTTATTTGGACAGACCTCTGCTTTGAACCCCTGTTCTCTAGTTCCAATTTGTCTTCATTCTTCCCTATTACATGTCCAGGTTTTATTCCACTAGCCCTGACCTACAACAACTTTGGGCGCATCCCCAGATGCAGAGGCAACCTCCTTCCTTAGACTTCTTTGCCAGATCCCATAGTTGTGTGAGATCTAAAGCAATGCTTCTAATAAATCATTTATTCCCTGTCACTCATAAGGGTTTTGCTTCCCTTATCTAATTCTTCTTATGTATATGGAATGTATCAGTGCTAATGAGTCAGTGAGGAAATGGAGAGTAAATCCCACTAGAAATTATAAAGGAATTGAAAGAGGAAAATTTCAAAATGGAGAAAGAAATTAAAAGGTAGACAGATAAAAAATTAGCAAATGTTTTCCATATGTCCCTAATATCTACCCAACAATAGTCATTTATTTTTCTAAGCATTATGGAGCTATTCAGAACCTCAAGAAATTTATGCTTTAGGTAAAAAGTTAAGGGTCCAACTTTTTATAAATAATCAGATTAAGCTAGAATATCCTGCTCCAAAAACATTCTCCTGACTAATACTGCTGGCTTCATTTTTTAGAATGTGCTATCTTATAATAATTTTAGAAAATGTTGTATATTCTAGCTCCATTTTGAAAATAAATTATACATTAAGAATATTTTGCAAAAAGTCTTGCAGTTAAGCAGCATATTTAACTATATTTATTTCAGTATGCCCCAATTTAATTAAACATCAGTCTTTTTTTCCTCTGATAGAGTAAAATTTTAAAAATTATGTTTAGAAAATTCTATACTAGATAATACAAGGAAGTACTGACTATAAACAATCCAAGTATTTAGAGAAAAGGGATGCAAATATGAGATATGATAATCTTGAAGGACTTGATATAGTTTATAGTATAGTTTGTACTAGAATCTAGGATGAGAAGTATTTAGATGGGTAAAAAGGAGAAGGAATAATATTTTAGAAGTCATGGGTGATATAATTGAGTGGAATTTGTAATGTAAGGAGGAAGCCAACTTGTGGTGAAGAAGTATCTGATGGGGTCATATTCCAGATGGCTTTGAAATCCAGACAAAGTTATTTAGACTTTTATTGATACAAGTTAGGAACACTTACAGATTTTTGAATCGTTAAGTGTCATGAAAAATATTAAATATTTTCCCCAGCATCATGTTGCTAGTAAATAATAGAGTCAAGGTTCAAACTCCGGAGCTCTGGCTCCAAAGCTTGTCATTTTAGCCTCTTATATTGGCTTTCCTAGCAGGTTCACTGAATGGTAAATACATTTGGACAAAAATCGATTCATAAACGATCTGAGAATTTGGATGATAGGTTTTCTTACAGTGGCTTACACCTGGGGAAACATGGAAGCTTGGACATGGGTGTTTTGGAAACAATACTATTAGCAAGTTACAAACCTGTGTCCCGGTCGCCTTTGAGGGAGGCCCATGAGCTCACCGAGGTCATGGACCTGACATTGAAAGAATTCATCCAGTCGAAATAAAAAAAACAGAAGCTATGGAATTAGCACCAAAATACAGAAATGTAACCAAGCCTGGAGATTTCCTGGCAAGAATAAAGGGTAATGGAAAACTCATCTCCTGCTTGTCTGGTCTAGTAAAACCTGACTGAATTATTAGAGAAAGGTAAAAATTAAAATAAAATGATCCATTTGCAGGATTCCTACCAAGGGAACTTTTTTGAGTTGGACTCAAAAGCAGAGATGTGAGGTACAGCTGATTCCAGAACGGTAGACAAGTTATGAAACCACTTGTACAATTATGGCTTGCCGATGTAGTTCCACCGGGACCATAAGATGAATGTACCCCTGCTGGGTGCATACGGAGTTCTCCGGTTTGTCAGAGGATACTCATATGTCTGCTGAAGTGATTGGAGAAAAAACATAGCCTGAGAGCTTCAGTAATAGCTGTAAATTTGGTTAGTTTGAAAATTCTTTCCTCCTTCTTTTCCTCTTATTATCCTCCTTTATTAGAAAACTAAACCTTATTACATTCAAAGAAATAGTATAGTATGAATTATTAATACAGAGTCCATGCTGTCCACATTGATCAATGCCTATACAACTAGGCTGTTTATGTGTCAAAAAAAAAAAAATGAGAGAGAATGGGAACCACTGGTCTGGGACTCACAGTATATTTTGAATACATGTTTTTTTTCTCTTTTCATTTTAGTAAATTATATTTGTTAAAGAACAATGAGTGAAAAAAATTTCCAATAACTTGTTGTCAAGAGTCGTGGTGTGGGCACTTTTGTTTACTTCTTCTCTATCTAAAATTCTAACTAAATTAAGATTATATTATTTAGAAATGACAAATATGTAAAAATTCTTGCAAATAAGAAAGCATGGCCAGGCACAGTGGCTCGCACCTGTAATCCTAGGGGTCTGGGAGGCCAAGGCAGGAGGTTCGCTTGAGCTCAGAAGTTCAAAATCAGCCTAAGGAAGAGCGAGACTCCACCTCTACTAAAAATCGAAAAATTAGCCAGGTGTGGCGGTGAATGCCTTAGTCCCAGCTATTTGGGAGGCTGAGACAGGACCATCCCTGGAGCCCAGGAGTTTGAGGTTTCAATGAGCTATGATTACCCCACTGCACTTTATCCAGGGCGACAGAGGAAGACTCTGCCTCCAAAAGAAAACATACCACCAGCAGATCAGTAATTCTCAGCAATGTCTCATTTCCTCTGACTCCCCACACATTCAGAGTGGCAGGCATTAATCTCTTACTCCTAACTAAAGTCTCAAGTATTATATACTTAAAAATGCAAAATCCTCCTTGGAAGTGCTCCAAGCACTCCAATAGGGCCCTAGAGGGGAAGACAATCAGAGCCTGAATCAACATTATAAAAGAGAATAAATAAGAGACAAGAATATTATTTTGGAATCTATAAATTGTTAATATATTTAACCAAAAAGCTAAATAATAGAATCAACAATATGAGAAGACAATTAGCCATTTAGAAGAATGGGTAAATTAAGTCCCACAAAATGAAGGGCAACAAGATGACTAGCTAGCAAGTGGGGTTAGAAAGCTTACTGGAATTGGAAGATGTGCACCCCAAACACAGTATCTATCTAATAGGAATTCAAGAAGAAAACAAAATAACAGGGAAAAAAATAGAGGGCAGTGTCACAAACTGCGAACCTTGGATTTTACCCTGCTTTCAAACTATGAAATTAGTCTGATATAGCTTTATGGATGCTGGCAGAAGACATAAGACCACTGGATCAGAGATAAAGTCCTCTAATATTCATGATACAGCAAGCAGCATGAGCATCAGCATATTTGTGCCAGTTTCCCTTACCCCCAAGTCCTGCAGGATGATATAGATGAGTCCAGATTGATGTCTGTTCCTAAAATAGGTTGCATTACACAAGAGGAACCTAAGTTTAAGTAACCTAAATCTTTTATAAGGGCAACAAGCATGCAAGTGTTTTATGCTGAAGAGAAATACCATCTCTACTTTCCCAGCCTATATGCATACTTGCCCTTTACTCTGGATAGAGACATTATCTTATATTCCTAGGCTGTTTGTTACATAATCATACTTGAAAAAAATAGTCTAAAACAAAGAGCAGGCAGTGTTTCTGCTCACAAGATGTGCAAAAACATGAGAGGTCCATGGAAAATATTCTTCCAACAGACATAAAATAATCAAAGATATGTTAGGAAAAAATTCCAAGAATATTAAAACTTCAGCAAAGAAGGATCACCAAAAGATTAATGGGAAAAATAAAAAGACAAATCCTGGTAATATTTCTGAATTCCAAAGATAAAGAGATAGATAATCCTGAATAGTTCTCGTTTATGTTGGGGCCTTGTGCAGGGATGTTCTATTGTCAAGTTGGTTAAGATGGAAACTGTATTTCCCAAAATATCCCTTTCTGTGTGGTACTACTTGGAGTGGGCCAAAAAAGGAACCTGAAGAAGACTGGGGAGGTAGAAGTGAAACACTGCATATTCCGTGAATATTGTTATGATTAGGTGGGTGAAATATGCAGAGATGCTTGAAAATTCTAGCTTATTCCCTCAATGTCCTCCGCTCAGTGTTCAACTGTTCTTCACTACTATAATTCGTACTAATTAACAAGCGTTGTTCAAAAGCAACAGTTTCTTGTAAACTTCTCAACCAGTTTCCTCTTCCTGAAACCATGTGGTGGCTAGAGGTACTAAGCTTATCAGATGGAATGATTGTTGATTCTGTGATCCTAAAATCCTTCCTTTCAACCTTTCAGTTCTCCAGCTCCTCCCAAACTGTGAAAAGTCAAATTCCTTTCATAACTCTCTTATTCCATAATCCCGAATAGTTTTGCTTTTCCTGATTGAAATCTGATGGATACAAACACCAAAGGCTTGTAATCTAAGTCTCTGGAGTTAAGAAACCCTCATAATGACTACAGCTCATTTTCAAATTTCTCTGAAATTCAAGAAAATCCTTGAGACTAATGCCTTTAGGGACCTAATAGAAAATCAACGACAACAACAACAAGGAGCAACTTAAATCCCTTCTGAAGGAAGTTAAAGTCATCTGTCATCTGAGATCTCTAATTATTTTGCAAACCAGTTTATAAATAAATCTCATCCACATAATAAAAGGCTGAATACATTAAGTGATAAGTCAACATGGAAGAAGGTAACTAACATACAAGAGAAAAAGACCCATGGGGGCTTCAGGTTTTGCAATTATCAGTCATAGATTTAAAAGAGCTATGCTTATTATGTTAAGTGGTATCAAAATAAAGTAATAACTTGAACTTTAAGAAAACTAAACCTGAGTAATTGAATTTCTTTTCCAATGTTTAATGGGGATCACTGAACAAAAGTCAAAGCCCAAAGGTGAGGATTCTCACAGAAGCTTGTGCTTTCATAAATGTGGGAACTGAAAGAATTCCATCCTCAGGGTACAGGGAAGTCGGAAATGAACCCACCCCAGTATCACCCCCAGCCCAGCCCAGCTCAGAAGTCTACAATGGCTCTGAGTGTAGCAGGGGGAAACATATCCCTGGGGAATTCTAACCACAAGCTGCCCTCACTGGTTTTGTAAACCCGAATTTACATCATCTGAGTGATCCACAATACTCCGAGCCAGGACTAATTTAAATTGGTCCCCAAACCAGACACCTGGCAGAAGTAAATGCAAGTCCTCTTGAAGAAATGGGCTCTTGTCTTAGGCATCAAAGAATTCCCTACAAGAATTTTCGAAGGAGAATAAGCAGCTCAAAATAAAACAATAACCTAGCTCATGAGGGAAAAGCCTCCATGAGAGAGAAACCACAGCATCCACAGGGGGCAAATAATGACCACGCCTAGGCTACAAATGCTCCTTTCCAAGAACAGGAAAAACGTTCAGATGACTGGATTCAGATTTGCAAAGAGCCAAATAGAAATTACCAAGTGTGGAAATGCTCACGTGGCATCCTCCATTTGCAATCAGTATTGATACTTCTTCCTTTGCAGTGGATGGCAGGGAATCTGCTGTGACAATCACAGTGCACGTTAACTGAAATGACAGGCACACCTTAATTTCCTTTAGATAAGTTGCATGATGCTTAAAAAAGACATAGAAAAATGTAGTGAAAATGTTAGGAGCGATTATTCAATCAAAACTAATCATGATCAAATAAAGAAAATAATAAAAATCTATCACTTTGTTTTGCAAATTCATGAATAGTTACATTTTATTAGCATTTCACAGGTTTCTAATTCTTGTGCTATATTTAGATGTCTTCTGGCTCAGGTGTCATAGAATGCTCTTATAGTGACATAAACAGGTTATTCTTTTAATGCTTGTAAGAACTTTTGAAGGGACCATGTTCAGTTCCATGCCTCAGAAAAGAAGTTTCAGGCAAAAGATACTTCCTTCTTCTCTTCTTCCCTTCCTTCTTCCTAATCAAGCTCATTTCAGTTCCACCAGCTCAAATTAAAACCAATCATATACCAAGCAATATAACACAGGTTATATTTGAACTTTTCTTGTTCCTTGCCAGGTAATAATTAAGTGGAAATTTTTTAGATCATTTCTTACATTATAAATTTAGATTTGGCATTCTTGCCCTCTGATAAAATGATATAAGTAGCTTGTCTAACTGTGATGTTGTCCCTGGATGTCATCGCTGTTTTGGGTGCAACCTGCTTCTCTATACACATAAATGACCATTGCCCTCTTGTTTATGCAGCCAGAAATGGTTTTGCTATTGGCCAATGTAAATGTTTATATGAGAAAGCAAGTTTGGGATGATTTTGACCAATTGTCAGATCATTTTCTGCAGTGATTAGTTTCTCTTATATCCATTTTGAAAACATACGTACAATAGAGAGATCTGAAATAGAAGTACATTTGAGGAATTAATCCACTGTAAGTAATATTGTGATTGAACTACAGAAATTCTCACCATTTGTTACAGTGTGTGCCCCTAGGCTCACCCAACACCATCAAAAACAGCTCAAGTTTGATCTCTCCAAAAGATAATGCTTTGCAACTGGGAGCATCACCGTGCATCAAACAAGACCCACTGGCCCATCTAACACAAAGGTCTGAGAATCAGAAAACTTATGTTGTATCCACAGCCAGGACTAAATGAAATGCCATACCACTTTTATCTCTATGCCCTCCCAACACCCCATCCTAGGAAGGTTCTTTTCTACTACTAGTTGTACCACCAACCCCTGAGCACCTATCCTTTTTGATTCACTTCTCAAAGGCCTCGCTTTTTGTCAGCTGGCAACTAGAGCTGAGAAGGTATTATATGTGCTTGTTTACACTTAGTAGTTTAGGGATCCTGAAAAGCATTTGGGCCAATTAAAGAGATATTCTGGCAAGGAGCAATGCATAATCCTCCTCATATTACTACCATATCCCTTTGGATACTGCTGGCTGTTAAGTACAACTTTGCTTTTAGTTCCTTACTCATCCAGAAGGAAGAAAGACAAAGATGTAGTATTGGGGCAGAATGTAGTACATAGAAAGCTATTCCAGGACCTGTTCTCACTCTTTCATATATACCATTTCATGTTAGTCCCTAAACCCTATGAGTGTGATCACAAACTTGACTCCTGCTATCAGTATGACCTGCAAGCTTGTCGCATATGTAGAATTTCAAGCCCCACTTCCGACTTACTGAATCAGAATTTTAATTTTGCAAGACACCCAGGTGCTTCATTTGCATTCAAATTCAAGAAGCACCGCTCCAAACAACCCTGTGATAATTCGGGTGTGCATTACTAATGCTAATGTATAATACCTGAGGCACAGAGAGTTGGCTTATCCAAATGGTAAATCTGGATTTTAAACCAGAATCCTCTTTATCTTTTTATTTAGTTTTCTTGGGAATCTACCTTTTATAATCATAATTTCAGTGAAAACAACAGGCCAAATTCCTCTATTCAGAACACATTAAAAAGAGACAAATGTGTCAGATATTTAGATCTCTATCTGATCAATTTAGCAAAAGTTGCTGTTTGGAAAATACTGTGATGGCTCAACTAATGAACATGACATCCTGATTTAAAATTGAGCGTGTGGTGGTGGCTGTTTAGTTACTTTGGTCAGTGTCAATGATTACTTGAAGAAGAAATATTCAACTTAATGTTTTGAAACATGTTGTAGGTACGAGAGCAAGCTTAGGTATTTTGCTCTATTTTCTTGGCCTGAAGAAAATGAGAGTTCTTTGCTCCTGTCTGTTCTTTAGCAGTGCTGAGGTCAGAGAACACACTGGCCCAGCCTTAGAAAAGGATTTGCGTCATATTTTGTCTAGCAAATTCCAACTCATCACCTTCTTCGAATATCACAAAACCACACATCTCAGGGGGCCATGGGAAGCTGAGCAAAATGAAACATGTTGGTTTTGGTTTGATATCCTGCTTTGCCACATGCATTCAGGAGAAAAACGGACATTGTAATATATAAGTAGAGGTATCAAAGGCTAATAGAGCAAACCACTGATTTAGATGAGACCCGTAAGAGAAAAAATCGTGGATTCTTGCTAGGTTTTTTGCCATTCTGAAGAAACTGGGTGTGTTCTATGCCTTCTCTGTTTTGTTCTCTCATTTTAGTACCTTAGTAATCCTTCTCCAAAGATATAACAGGGCAAATGAGCTATGGTTTACTATGAAAACCATTGGCAAATTTAGAGTGAACAGGGATTCTAATTCTAGCTAGGAAATGATGTTCATCTCTTGAAATGTTATAGACCTAATTTCTATCCATTGTCCATCTATCTTGGACAAAAGTGTGAGGGTGCTTTATTAGTCATCAAGCAGAAAAAACAAGCAAAGCATTCAAGAATATTCTAAATTCAAAGACAGAGCTATCATACTCATGTGTGAGTATTTTTCCTAGTTATCAGAGTCAATAAAGCTTAGTTGTCTCATATTCAGAGGAAATTATATGAATATAACTATCTTATTTTCAACTTATTGGATAAATAGGATATGTTAACATAAATCTTCAATTTTATGTATTCCATCAGATATTACATATTTATAAGTATTCAGGAAATACTATATATTTTTTAAAAGCCCTTATTATATTCCACATAGTGTCTTAGGCACGTCACATGTTATCTCTATTCCTAATCACAAACCAATTAGTTATCTTTGTCCCTCATCTTCCAGATGAGAGAATTGAAGCTCAGAGAACTTAAGTTACTGTTTTGAGGTCAAGCTAACAATATTGGACTCTGGGTCCAAAACATACACTTGCCTCTATATGACCCTTCACCTTCTCTTTAACACAAAGGACATTATAAAATATTTACACTATACATAAATATTTTAATTAATCTATTCACATATGCATTGTAATATATTTAGTGAATAAGTGGACTTATAAGTTTAGAAACATTCAGATAGTTTTTGACCTGCATCTCGAGGTAATTACAAATAACTTTTACCCTTTAATCAGTGGCCCCCATTGTGGGGTAATCAATATGAACAGATTATAAATCCTAAATCTGCATACTGATACTTAAGAAAAGCCTAGGAAAGCTGTCTTATTCTCTCTGGTTTGTAATAAGAACGCAATGACAAAATGGTTATAACATCATTTTTATTTATCAGTAAAATTTAATAAAGTTAATAACTTATAGACCATACCTAATCTAATGCAAGTAGTGCATGACAACAGGAAAAACCTAGTGACTGCACAATGACAAAACTATCTAGGAACTGTTGTCATCATAACGACTGATCCAGGAGATCAACTGTTACACTTGGGAGCTTAATTTGCTGAAACTGGGCCAATCTTCATACTGCCATGCATTCATGTGCAGAAATGCTTATCCGTTTCAATTCTTTTCTGTAGCATAAAATTACTCTGAATGTCAGAAGGCAGTGAACTTTTGTACCAGTGTTAATCCAAAGTACCAAGTCTGCTACTATAAATAATTAGTTATGGGTGTTGGGGCAAATCTCTTTACTTTCCTGTTTTACTTATTCTGAAATGTAAAAGTAGTGAAATAGACATATCAGCTGAGAATCTTTCTCTTGGAAGGGAAAAAAATCTCACTTATATTCAATCCTAATGGGAAATTTATTGGCCTAAATAATTAAAATGTCTAAGAGTAAATTAGTTGTAGGTAGATCGGAACTTTGATTAGACGATCTGGTCTCTCTCTCTCTCATTCATATTCCTTTTCTTCATCTACAAATGAGTTCTCTATGTAGTAGGAAAGATGAGGCCTAGAATTGCCAATGTGATATGATTCCTGGTACCTATGATCTTTGAAGGAAAAAAAAAATCCTTTCACAAGATATACATCAAAAGTCATGGAGTTGATGCAATTGGCCCAACTTGCATCTTATGTCCATGGATCTGATTGGCCAGGCCTGGGTTACCTGCCTACCCCAGAAATGAACAGTAAAACATGATTCCCCTAAAGGAAGAGACTAGCCCTGCCTCTAGAAGAAGAGAGGTTGGCAGTGAAAAATCAACAATATTTATACCAAGTATGATCTAGTTCATGTTGTATGGGCCCTTCATTTGTAAAAATTTACTGTTATACGTAATATTTGAAAGAGATGCAAAATTGTACAGTAAAGTAATAAATAGTTTACTTGGGGAACACCTTGAACACCTGAATTAGTAAATCAGCACGTGTTTTATATTGCATAATTTCTAGGTATCTTTATCTCTTTGACTTACACAAAGTAAACAAGATGAATTTCCCTGTCAGAAATTCTACTTTGTGAAATATAGTTGTAGATAACCATAAGAATGAAGAGCATGATAATCCCTTAAACTTAATGCAGAGATGTCCTAGGGGGGAAAAAGAGCTTACATTTTTACAAGTAAACCATAGGAATAAGAACAATTAATTGCACGTGCTGAAATAAAACAAAGGGAAACTTGCCAGACCACCATTTAGGCGTGGAGACCCTGGCATCACCCACTCAGTTGCATTTAAATAACCTAGGTCACACTTTGCATTTCAGGAGGCTAGGATTAAATAGAAGGGAGTAAAATCTTTGCCTGTGGCCCCCCATATAGAGTTTCCCCCAGACTTTTTTTTTCAAACTTTGTGCTCTGGCCATGGTGCTGAATGCTGGAGGGCCACAAGTTGGTCAGCCCCAGGCTGACTTGAAGAAAGAGCACAGGTTCAAATTGTGGATTTAAAGTCACAGTGGATACTTGCTTTTTGTTTTGTTTTAGGAAAAAAGGTATTATATTCTCTGACTGTGTTGAGGAGGAGTTGTTGTGAAGTAGAATAAGGCAGAGACCTTGGCCCAAAAGAATGCCACATTATTGACTCCAAGTCAGGGAGAAATATTCATCTTTGTCTTCTTATTACTATGTCTTACTCAGTACCACATAGAATCATTGATAGTTTGAGAACAAATTAATTATTGGAATGACTTGCATTAGTGAGTCACTGATGAATCAAAAAATATCTTCTTTACTTAGTATGCAAGCTGTGTGAGGGCAATGTTTCATTTTTGCTATTTTGTTTTGTTTGCTTTTTATGCCCCCACTATATCCCTAGTATGGCAAAATGTACAACATACATAGAAAGCATGAAAAAAAATTGCTTAAAATATTTTTCTTCTACTTACTCTCTGTGATGTTAAACAAAAAAACTTATTATCCGCTCTGCCTCAGTTACTTCTGAGAAATAAAAATAAAATCCTAAGCCCCCCAACTGACTCAATGGACTTCCTCTTGGCCAAGGGGACCCCAGAGAAACCTTAAAACTGAGTTCCCAGCCATGGTGGAACAGGAGGTCAAAAACACTTCATTATACCCGCTCCCTCACTAACCACCAATAAGCTTTCTTCCATAAGGGTTAAACAGAACCGACCTTTGGAAAGACTTGCTCCACTACCGATTTCAATCGATTGCCTAATGGCGCACCTCTCTTTCGTGTTTTCAGTACAACTGACTAACATTCCTTCCTGATAAGAGCCAATGACCACGGAGTTGTTCTGACCAGTCTACAGAGGATGTACAGTAAGGGTTTTTGTGTCCTCTGCTTCACCTTTTTACATCAGAGGGCTGAAAGCTCCACTCTCAGATGATGCTAAGGCTGCCATTTTTTGTACATGTGACCTATGAAGGGGAATGAAGCTCACTTGCCCACGCACATATTTCTCCTTTCATAAATATTCATGACACCTCTTATAGTTTGTTAATATGTATGTTTTGCCACCTGTTCAGCAAAAATTCCTGCTTTCCTTTTCCCATTGCCAATCCATTGAAGTATGTGTTTCTGGCTTCTGGCTGGAGCTCTGCTTCCCAGCCTGTTAGAACAGCAACCATATCGGCTGTAACCCTTTATGAGAAATAAAGCCCTCTTTTCCAAATTTATGAATTCCATCGTTCTTCAGTTGACATTTCACACGGAAGTGACATCTAAATCATAGGGTTATGTGATGATTAAGTGAGATAAAACATATAAAGGACTTGTTATAGTCTCATGTAATAGTCACTAAAGAAAAATAGTATTGTTATCATTCAATATAACAGAAAAGAAAAGCTATTTGAATGTTAAGTTATAGTTATATTAAGACTTTTCAAAATACATGTATTTTTCTTAATATTTAGAATTTCGAATTCACATAATTATATTAGATACAAAAATTGAAAAATATGAAAGCAACAGTATTAAAATTACCAAATTGACTGTCAAACCCATTCACTCAATTCTGCTCTAAAGGTGTTGAGAAAGAAAAAAAGATACTCAACTTTTAAAGACACATTCACCATAACCTTCTTTATGAGGCAGCATGAACAATGCCTGAGAAGAAATTTAAAAATGAATTTTGAGATAGAAATAATTTGAAATAATTCAACTAAATATTAAATAGTGGATAAATCATTGTGGGAATAGTAAGAAAATAAGCGCACATATAAGAATAGCATTTATTGAATGTTGGGCGGGGGGGGCAGGGGGGAGGAGGGGACGGGCATATGCACAATGAGTATGATGCGCACCATCCAGGGGATGGACATGCTTGAAGCTCGGACTTGGGGGGGAGGGGAGGCAAGGGCAACATACGTAACCTAAACATCTGTACCCCCATAATACGCTAAAATTAAAAACAAAAAAAAAGAAAAAAAGAAAAAAAAAAGAAAAGAAGGAAGCAAGAAAAAAACTCTAAAGAGACAAAATAAATATCAGATTCAGATACAGATATGACACAGATGTTACAATTACCAGGTATTTAAGTAACTATAATATTATGTTAAGTGTACTAATGGACAAAGCGAAACATTATGCAAGGCCAGATGGGTTATGTGCAGCCTTACTTAGAGAAATCAAAGTGGTGAGAAAGGTTCAAATTGACATACTAAAAATTTTAAAAGAGGTAGCAAAAAGAGAGAACACCTTTTATAGAATCACCAGTAGACTCAACACAGCTTAGAAATTAATTAGTAAATAGAAACTTTCCAAAGTGAAATACAAAGATTAAAAACAGAACGTCAAAAAGACAGACCAGAATATTCAAGAACTATATAACGATATCATAGGTATAATCTGCACATACTTGGAACACCAAAAAGAGAAGAAAAAGAGGACCAGGCAAAAGAAATATTTGAAGTAATAAAGTCCAAGCATTTTGTAAAATTCATGACAGACACCAAGGTACAAATCCAAGGAGATTGTAGAACACCAAAAAGATGAATATCAAGTGGAAAAAATCCTAGAAATATCATGTCAAATTGGAAAAAAGCAAAGTAAAAATATCTTGAAGGAATCTAGGGTGGGGCACCTAATGTAGAGGAAGATACAGATAAGTTACATAAATGACAGCAATGTCACAGAGTCAAAGGGAAGAATTAGGATTGCTCTTATAAAACATCTGCACTGCACCTAAAGTAGTGTATTGGAAAGTGAATGTAGATCATTTAAAATGTATATTGTAATCCCAAAGGAAACCACTAAAAAGGTTTTTTTTTAAGTATAACAAAGAGAGAAGTTAAAAATTGAATCATATAAAAGGCTCAATAAAAACTAGAAAAGACAAACTAAAGAAAAAAGGAAACAAATGACATGAATAAAAAGTAGTCACAAATGTTTTACATTTTAATCCAACAATATCAATAATCACTTTAAATGTAAATTGTATAAATATACCAGTTAAATGACAGAGATTGCCAGATTGTGTGTGTATATGTATATATCCACACACACACACACATGCACACACATACCATGGAATACTACTCTGCCATAAAAAAGAATAAAACAGTGTCTTTTTCAGCAACTTGGGTGGCCATTATCCTAAGTGAAGTATCCCTGGAATGGAAAAACAAATACTGCTGTGCTCACTTATAAGTGGAAGCTGAATGTTGGGTATACATAGTCATACAGACTGGTATAATGGACTTTGGAGACTCAGAAGGGGGATGAGTAGAAGGGATGCAAAACTACCTATTGGGTACAATGTACACTATTCCGGTGACGGGTACACTAAAAGCCCTGACTTCGCCACTATACAATTCATCCCTGTAACAAAAAACCACTCATGACCCCCAAATCTATTGAAATTTTAAAAAATAAAGAAAAATAAATAAACAAATTCAGACAAAACAAACTTCAGAAAGTAGAAGATTATCAAGGATAAACAAGGGCATTGCATAGCAATAAAGGGGGCCATGCTCCAAAAAAATATGACAATCCTAAATACTTATGTACCTAACAACAGAAGAAAAAATATGTAAGGAAAAACATGATATAACTGAAAGGAGAAATAGACAAATCCAATACTATAGTTGAAGATTTTGATATCCTTATACAAATAATCAATAGATTAAGCAAGCAAAAAATTAATAAGCATACAGATGATTTGAACAGCACTTGATTAACTTCATTTAACTGACATTTATAGAACAGTCTATCTTACAACAGCAGAATACACATTGCTCTCATACATACATGCAAGCATGCAACTTCCACCAAGAGAGACCACATTCTGGGTCACACCCTACAAACTCAAAACAATAAAATTCATATAAAGTATGTTCTTAGGCCACATAGAATTAAACTAGAAATCAATAACAGAAAGATGGCTGGAAAATCCCAAAATATTTGTAAATTAAACAGAACACTTCTAAATAACACTTGAATCAAAAGTCTTAAGGAAAAATTAAAATATTTTGAATTAAATAAAAATGAAAATACAAAACATCAAAATTTACGGGATGCGACAAAAGCCACACTTAGAAGGAACTTTATAACATTTAAAAACTTCCCTGTAAGCACTACCAGAAGAAAAATCTTAAAATTAATAACCTGAGCTTCCACATTAGGAACATAGAAAAAAGAAGAAAATTTAAATATAAAGCAAATAGAAGAAAGTAAATGATGAAAATTAGAATTGAAGTCAGCAAAAAAAAAAAAAAGAGAAAATTAATAAAGTCAAAAACTGGTTCTTTACAAATGATCTATAAAATTGATAACATATAGGCAGAATTTCCAAATTAAAGAAAAACACTCAAGTTACCAATATCAGGTTTGAAAAAGAGATCATCACTGTGGACATTAAAAGATAATATAGGAAGGGGAAAAAGAATAAAACATTTTTAATAAAAAGAAAAGAATTGAAAAAAAAAGTCTATGCACACAAATATAACTTAGATTAAATGGACCAAATCCTAGGAAAACACAAATCACAAAAACTCACTCAAAGAGAAATAGATGATTTCAATATCCCTGTGTTTATTGAGGAGACTCAATGAGTAGTTATAAACCACCCCAGTAATTAAACACCAGGCTCAGATGGCTTCACTAGTGAATTCCATCTAAAAATTAAGGAGAAATAATACCAATTTTATACAATCACTTCCAGAAAATAAATGCAGAAGAACACATTTTATGTGTTCCTATAGTATGCTCGAACACATTTTATGAAGCCAAAGTTACCTTAACATCAAAACCAGATAAAGACATTGCAAAAAAAGAAAACTACAGACCATTAAGTCTCCATGAACATAAACACAAAATTCTTTAACAACTATTAGCAAATTGAATTCAGCAACATATAAAAAGGGTAATATGGTGAGACCAAATGTAGATTGCAAAGCTGCTTTAACATTCATAAATCATTCAATGTAATATAACATATTAACACACTGAATAAGAAAAAAAGCAGATCAGTGATTGCTAAGGGTTTGGGGAGAATGAAGATTAAAAATGTAAAACAATCATTTTTTTAGGTCAGTGGAACTATTTTGTATCATACTGTAGTGGTGGGTACATGACATTATGCATTTGTTAAAAGCAACACAAAGAATCAACCTTAATGTATACAAACTTATGAAATCAGTTACAACATCTGGAGCCCCCTGGATGAAATGAAGATTGTGACAAAGGAATCTAATGGTATTACAAACGTATGGCATAACCTCCCTAAATGAGTTGAGGGAAAAGGGGATGACCTAAATAATTTTGGAAATAAGTGGAAACTGCAGGACTAAAGACAAAAGAAACTACACATGAGCACTGAACTCAAGTTGGTAAAGTTGTTTCTCACTGGGGTACAGGTTAACAATTCTGAAAACACTGTACACATATACTTGAATTGTACAAATAAATAAATTGTTGGTGGCTAATGAGAACCAGATTTCTCACTGTTGGAGAGGGTAGTTACAGATAAGCAAGGGGAGAAGGCTAGAATGAGCCATGTGGTACTGCACAAGCATAGGAAACATCACTGTCAGTTAACATTTAACTTGAAATAGATAGAGATGAATATACACAGAACTATTTAGACATGTGAGTGTATGTACAGGTTAGAATACACATATACATTTCCTAGCTCTGTCCACTGAGATGGCCCAGAAATATTGACCACAGGGCAATGAGCATCACCAGGACTCAGATTTTGATTTCCAATACCATTCTCCAATAACAGGCAGCAGTGTTCCTTTGAGAAATTTCTAATTCTAGGGCTGAATATACCAGATGACTCTGGAGTATGTTGTGATGCCAGAAAGCCAGGAAATGCTCAAAAAACAAAATAATAGAGTATGGGTGTGTCAAAGTGACAAGGGAACCAACTGAAAGAGCTCCCAATGGCCAAAGCTAAAACAATTTGAGCGACAGAATAAATAATGTAGTATTGGACTGTAACCCAAAGTGTAAAATAAATATCTATGAGCCCATTAAGACATAAATAAATTATTGAATAAATGGGGAGAATAGACAAATTTCTTATACACATAAATTACAAATACTTTATGGAGACACTCCCCCCTCAAAGAAGTAGAGTATAGCTCCCCATTCATTAAGTGTAGGTTGTGCATAGTGACTTCCTTCCAAAGAATATGTTAAGGAAAGGGGGGTAAAGAATAACTTCACACTGGAGAAACCTGTCAAACACTACTCAGACATACAATCGAGATTATTATCTTCAGTGATAAATCATGTTGATGGTATAAATCCTTGATTTGCTGTGATGAGAATGGCACTTGACTTCCATGGTTCCCCTCTGTCCCTACCAAAATCCATAACCACTGTCTAATAATGAGAAAATATCAGACTAATTCAAATTGAATGACCTTTTATAAAATGTCTGACCAGTACTCTCGAAACTATAGAAATTATCAAAAATAAGAAAAGTCTGAGAAACCATCACAGTCTAGAGGAGCCTAAGAAGACACGGTGATTAAATGTACTGTGGTCTTCTGAATGGGATCCTGCAACAGAAAAAGGACATTAGGTAAAAACTAAGGATGTCCTAATGAACTATGGACTTTAGATAATAATAATGTATTAACACTAGTTCATCAGTTGTGACAGATATATCACAGTAATGTTAAAATAAGGGAAACTGAGTGCAGGCTATATGGGAGCTTGGTAATATTCTTGAAACTTTTCTATAAATCCACAACTATTCTAAAATTTTAAAAGTGTATTAAATGTAAAAATGAAAAAAAATCATTAAATTAAAAAACAATTTATTCTCGTAGTTCTTAAATCTTGCCATCACACAGCTACTGTGGGTTTTGAGATGTGGAGAAAAAGTTTGGGATCAGCTCGTTGATGAAAATCCTACATTTTTCACTGATACAAGCTTCCTTTCCAGCATGTCTTTTGTGGTTGTTCAGGTCATCTGCTGGTGGGAGATTTTATTTTGCTGTTGTTTGGTAACAAGCACAACCACAAATCTGCCCATTAGGAGTAATTTGTTGTTCAATAACTTATTTTTTGCATAACATCTTGAGTCAACCGGATGTTGCATCAGCAAGTCTGGTAGGTTCTAGACTCACAATTATAGATATGGTTCCAGCCCAAGAGAAACTAGGCTCTGTAAAATAAGAATGTATTTATTTAATAAATTTTTATAAAGTACTTACTATGTTAAGTGAATGTAGATTATTAATGTAGATTATTTAAAAATGTTTACTATGTTCCAGAAACTCTTCTGAATGCAACAAATACTATATCATTTAAAGTCCTTATGAACACCTTCAGAGGTAGGTATTAATCTACACGTTAGTATTAACTACATATTCATATTATCTGTATATATTTGTATATCATCTCTTTATAATAGAGTAACAGATACATTAGAACTTTAGTTAACTTGTCCAAGCCTAGGTAGTTTGCTTCCAAAGTCCCTTCTCCTTATCAGGAGGCTATGATATCCCTTAACTTAAGATGATTGTTTTGAAAGCTTTCAATGATTATGCTCTGCTGTCTTTGAGCGTTTTTTCCTGGTGTTTACATGACTGTCAGTGCCACAAAATTTAAACCCCAAAGGGCTAAGTTAAAGAAGTACAAATGCCTATAATAGAAAACACATTATTAGAACCTACAACCTCAACAAAATGTAAATGAACCTGAATGTTTTCAAAAGACAGAACAGAGAACCTGAAACAAACTAAAAATTATGAATTAACATTCACTCACCAAGTCAAAGTCACATGGGATTCTCAGAACAATGGGCTTCTAACTTATATTTAATAATCTGTAACTAGCTAGAGGCCTCTACATGAGATACTGGAAATGATATTATATATGATATGATAAGATACAAGCATTAAGATGATTAAGATATGATTGTTTCATTGCCACTTAGTAAATGCATAAGCTATTGCTTACTGACAACTTATATTACTGTTTGTATTTTGGGAAGAGCGGGAAAACAATAAATCAATTAAAGGGTGTGCCTTTATCAAATCATTGTAATTAATGGATTCTTAATGTTTTCGATAAAGTATTTTTCCACTTCACTTCTCTGAGAACTTCCTTTTAAAACTATTTGAAATAAAATTGTTTTGTTTCATTTGTCCACTGCAATAGGAACTGAAATATGTGACATTTTAACATAATTAAAGAATGATGACTGACCGGTTAGTGGTGAACCATACATTCAAATTTTTAATTTTAGAGTAATTTTATTAATATGCATTTCAAATATACATTGGAGGAGACATATAACAAATACCTTTGTACACAAAACTGAGACTTATAATAACACATGGTGATATTTTGCTAGATTTGCTTCAGATCTTTTTTTCCTCTTTTAAGAAATCAAATCATCTACTAACCTTTTCTCATCATTTCATCCCAGAGCTTACTACTGTCTTGAAGTTGGTACATATCATTCCTTGTATGTTTTTAAACTGTCATTATATATATTATACATCTTCATGAACAATTGAAATTGTTGTTTTGTAAAATTTAAATTATTACATGCATGGTTTTGTATCTTATGTATCCTTGAATATCTTATATTAATTTAATTCACGTTTTCAAATGTAGCTACATTGATATATTTAATTTTTAAAATTCATTTTAACTACACTTGACTAAAAATTGTCCTCCAAAATGCTTGTATTAATGGATGGTCTCACCAGTAATGTACAAGTGTCTCAGTGAGGCAAGAGATTATGACATTTACCAAGTCTCATTTCCTTTTCCTCCTTACCAAAAAGCTTGACTCGGCCAGGCGCGGTGGCTCACGCCTGTAATCCTAGCTCTCTGGGAGGCCGAGGCGGGC
>NW_012138191.1:2144231-2167041 GCF_000956105.1 Propithecus coquereli | reverse complement strand
AATTTCAACTGATATTGTTACTTATAAGCTTAATTAATGTACATTTCCCTCTATCATAACCCCCTTTTGAAGTTATTAGACTTCCATTTCTTTAATCTATTTTAATTTTTCTAAGACAGATGACTATACAAATCTCAATATTGTGCCACATTGTATTTCTCTGTTCTAGTGAGATTAAGTAGCATTTTCCATGTTTACTGGCATTTGGTTTTCTCCTTTTTGACTTTCCTCTTCATCTCCTGCCCATTTTCTATCAGGTTATTTATTTTTTTCTCATTGTTTTGGAGGAATGCCTTATGTATTTTGGCTGCTAAGCCTATAGTGGCTATGTTCATTGTTAATATCTCCTGCCAGTCTGTGGTGTGGATTTTAACTTTGTTCATGGTATTTTTTTTCCACAGATTTTATTCATTTTAGTGTGGTCAATTTATCATTCATTTCCTTTGTGGTTTGTGCATTTTGCCTTGTTTACAAAATTCCACTTTATTTTGTGGCCACTAAGGGATTTTTCTTATAGGGTCTCCTAAAAGTTTTAAAGTTTTTGTTGTTCACATTTAGAATTTTACTGTGTTTGAAATTTATTTTTGTGTATCATGTGGAGTAATGATATAATTTTATTTTTTATTTTATTCTGTCCATGACGATTTATAATACCAACTCCGTTACAGAGAAAATACTCATATACACACACGGGCCTGTTTCTAAGCTCTCTGTTCTGTCGTTAGTCTAACGTGTCCACCAGCATCACAATTATTATCTATATCAATATCTCACTGTTGGATCACTACATCACTGGTGTTGTAACCAACTTTGTCAACTTTTTCCCAAAAGATGGGATTCTTTCCTGTTTGGTGTCAATGAAACCAATATATGAAACTCAAAGTGAGCAATAAGCAGGTCAAGTTTTATTCAATTTGTTAAGGAATGGAGAAGAGGGAGTGTGGCTTACAAATCAATTTCTCACCTTGTGAGAGGTAAGAGGGTTAAAATATAATGAAGGGGTTGGATATTAAAAATAGAGAGAAGAATATTCATGTTTTTTTCTGGGAAGGATTGGAAATCTTCTTGGAACCAGAGTATGGGAGTGCCATTTAGCATGGAAATTAGATTAAAATGAAGTTAGAGGTTCTTCCAAGGTCAAGTGAGTTACCATCTTGGATCCCACCAGTTTTAGCCAGTGTAGTCAAGAGGGGAATCTCTGAGAGCAGGCATCCTGTTTCTTAAAGATAAGCAGAATTAGGGCAGATGTAGGAATTCAGCTATGTCATGATAGAGTTGCTCTTCTTGCTCTTTTTCAAATTTATCTCAAGTCTTAAAACCTATCTTATTCCATGAGATTTTAGGATCTGTTTGTCAAGATCTGTGAGAAGAATGTTCTAATCATTTGGTAATTTTAATTGGAAATATATTATATCTATAAATTATTTTATTGAAATTAAAGCATTGTCTTTCCTCCCATGGACATGATATTGGAGGGGCTACCCTCTTAAGGTTCACTGAAAAATCAACTATCAAAAGGCAGATTAATTGGAGAAAAGATATGTAAAATTTATTCACACGTACACAGGAAGCATCACAGTCATTACTCAACCCCCCAGTGTGGTACAGAAATTTATATATCATCTTCAGGTTACAGAAAGAATGGGTGATTGGGTTGTGGCAAACCAGGTTATGAGGGGAGAGAGGAGGAGGTTTAGTTAGCAAAGGTGGTCTTGCTATAGAGATGAAACCTCACAGGTAGCAGCTCTCAGAGAGAACAGATGGTCAATGTTTCTTTCAGACCTGTAAAGGTGTCAGACTCTCAATTAATCTTTTCTAGATCCAGACAAAGGAATACCTGGCTGCATTAATGCAGATTCTCTGCAGATTCAAACTTCCCCCACAAAAGACAGCTTTGCAGGGTTACTTCTGTTTGCAGGTTCTCTGACAGCCATCACAAACTATGTCGAAGAAATATATTTTGGGGTAAAATATTTTGATTTCCTTCAGTATCTCCCCCAATATATTAAGGTTTTCTTTGATGACTTACAATAAAGTTTAATAATTTTCTTCATAAACATGT
This sequence comes from Propithecus coquereli, assembly GCF_000956105.1. Taxonomy (NCBI): domain Eukaryota; kingdom Metazoa; phylum Chordata; class Mammalia; order Primates; family Indriidae; genus Propithecus; species Propithecus coquereli. The sequence goes on along the minus strand of NW_012138191.1, from coordinate 2,164,979 downwards.
TTTACTTTCTTCACCCATTGATATCTTCTGATTTTTGCTCCAAAGGTGAATGGAAACTTTATAAAATGTATTACATTTTCTAATTGGTGTGGCCTAGTGCACAGAAATGCTATTGATTTTCTGTGTTGATCTTAAAAATTACAGTTTGGTTTCTTTCTTTCTCACAATTATTTCCAAATACCCATTGAATATACTTTTTCACTGTTTTCTGGTCTCTCTTATTCTTTATGAAAAACTTGCCATCAGTTTGTTATTCCTTCTTGGAAAATACGCTTCTTCTTTCTGAATTCTTATAAAGTTTTTTTCTTTGTCTTGCATGTTCTGTAGTTTTATTACTAGGTGTCTAAGTGTGTATTTATTATATGACTAACTATTCACATGACTGTCCCTCACAGTGGATTGTTTCTTTATGTCATTTGTTAATTTTTTTACTATAAACTATTTTTATTTCACATTGGTTACTTAATGTTTTCTGTGGAAATTTTGTGTACTCTTTGCTCTGGAAAGGTTGCTACTAATAAATTAAGTGTAGCCTAAAGCTGCCTCCTTTCATATTTTAAGTTTGACCTAAAGGTTACTCTGTACGTAGTGAACTGTAGTGAACCTAACTGGATGTGTAAACAGGTTGTCACCTGCTCTTGCACCAATCACTGAGTTTTGGCCAATCAAAGGTGGCCAACTTTTCAAATCATGTTCAAATAAGCCAAACGCTGAGCTGTAACCAGTTCAGCTGTTTTTGTACCTCATTTCCATGTTCTGTACATTACTTTCCTTTTTCTGTCCATCAATCTTTGACCACATGGCAGTGCCAGAATCTCTCTGAATCTATTCTGGTTTGGGGGCTGCCCCCATTCACAAATGTTCTTTGCTCAATGAAACTCCGTTGAATTTAATTTGTCTAAGGCTTTTCTTTTAACACTTACCAAGTTCTTTATGTCTTTCATTTGTCAGATCCTAAGTGATTTGGGAGGATTTTCCCATCACATATATAGTATAAATTGGACTCCAAACCCACAGAGAGGGATAGATAGCCCTGAGCCCTGCACTTATTTGAGTTTTTATTCCATATAGAGATATTTTTTAAAAAGAAGCTGTTATTTTTCCCTTCTGTGGCCTCGTGGGTAAAGTTAATTTATTCTTTCTTTTACCAAAGAGAAAGCTCTTTGGGGTCCTAGCTTCAAGCAATGCTATCAGTTGCAAGTGCTATGCCTTTTAACAAGTGCAAGAACAAATGACCTGTCCCTAGGGCACTTGAAGAGTCTTGTTTCTGGTTAAAAACCTGTATGTTATTTTTCAGGCCCAGCCAGAGGCAATGACACAGGCTTTACCGGGCTGCCTCAGGGGAAGGCTGCCCTCCCCACAGCAGACGTGGGGCACACCCAGTGCTACAGAGTCTCCCAGGAAGTTGTAGTCAAGGATTCTGCCCTCACCAGTTACGCTCTTTCACTTGTTATTTACATTCCTAGCCCTGGAGCCTTCATTCCTGGGTGTCCGTATCTGAGGCTGTGGACAGAGGTCTTCAGGCACCTCTGTTGAGGCCTCCCTGTTGGGGGAGGAGAGACAACCCTGAAGACACTGTCCCCACTCTGATTCAGTACCCAGGATTTTCCACTCCCAGCCCTTCTTCCTCACCCTCCTCCTTCAACCTCAGGGTCCACGACACTGCTGGAGTCTTTTGTTTTGGGCTCCCTCCTCAGTGAGAAGACCCTGTCGCCCACTTCTGCGCCAATCCACCTGACCCTCCACCTGTGTGCTGTTCCATGGGAAAAAGGGAACAGGGGGAGTCAACGCTTTTCTCTGATTTGGGCCTTTTGTTTGTACCATTGCAGAAAGTGATTAAAGGCTTAACTCTCATTTTTGGCTTGTTACTTTAATTGGCTCCTTTGACACCTGGTAGCTCAACTCTCTCTCCCAGGTCAGCTGAGCTCCTGACAACTTTACAACCCACTCCCTAATCCTAGCGTGTATATATTAGACCCCTAACTGCTTCAGGCTACCCAATTATCAGCTCATGCTTTGCCATTCTAGTGTTAATTCCCTCTGTGTTTCTAGAGCCTTTATTTTCTGCCATTCGCACTCAGATATTACGGTAGCATATTTTATCTAGAATATCTATGTGTTTGTAACCAGAAGGGGGTACAACAGAGCTTTATCCCTTTATTAGAGAAATGGGAACCCTCATGTCATTTCCACCCAAAAAAGAAAGGAAGAAGAAAAATTCTGATAAAAGTAAGGGGAACATTGCAATTCAGCAATTCCTCAAGTCTACACGGGGCAAAGGAGAGGAAGAAAAATTTAAACTGGATGGCAAACAATTGCATTAAGTTAAAATGAAGACTTTTTAGATTGTAAGAATCATTATTGAAATGAGTTGCTGAGTTAGTTATAAACGTTCTTCTCTCAGAATCTGTAGAAAGGAAAAACAACCAATTCTTAGGTATGTCTTGGGGCCTATGTATAAACAATCTCTAGGCTTCTTCTGTACCATGCATAACCATAATGCCTGTTTTTGAAAGACTTCTGATTTTAAAAATTATTTGTAGCACACAAAGTCTATAAAATATGATTCCAGTAATAATATACTACCATATTGTTTAAATATCAGAGCATTCTTGGCTTTAGAACACTGGATAAGAAGTAACTTTGTTTATCCCTTTGTATGTTCAGTACAACTTCTTTCTCTTTTCTTATCTGTCTCTGTCTACATGGAGATTGATTCCCCTCCTACTATGATTCCCTGATGGCTCTCAGCAAGTATTCGTTTTGGTTAAGTTCCCTAGAAGCAGAGCCTGACATGTTTGCGTGCGTGCGTGTGTGTGTGTGTGTGTGTGTGTGTGTGTGTGTGCATGAGTGTATGAAAATAATTCACTGAGGGAGTGCTCTCAGGAGAAACCCATAAGAGAATGAGGAAAGTAGAAGAAAGAAGAAGCTATGCAGACAGGTGTTTCAGCTGAAGTCTACCCTCAGTCTGATCCCCTGGGGAGCTTTGGAATGTGAATGGCACCATGGGGTTGGTTACAAAGCGTAGAGCTTTTGTACCCTCTCACCATTCAGCCTTTGGCTACCAGCTATCTTCTCCCATGACAGTGTAACTCCCCAGGCATTGCTGGGTAAAACGGAGCTCATTGGCCAAAGGTAAGTTTTGAAAAGAGAAGACAGATGTGAGCCATGAGCAGCAAACTCTCAGAACAGCTGGAGACAGTGTACTGGAAGGTCAATGGAATCTTGGCAAGGCACTAGTATCTACTACAGCATGATTCTTTTCTGTGTCACTGCAATGTAGTAAAAATCAAGATATAATGAAGCCAAAAGTTTGGTTCCTGTCTTTGGGCTTTGCTCCAAGTTGAGTACTCAGAATTACCAATACTTAGATACATTTTTAAAATTGTATTTTAAAGGGCTATGTTTATTTAATCACTCTTGCATCTCTACTTCTCTGGCTTCAACATATTTGATATTTACTGGAAGTAACTGGGACTATGGCTATGAAGGTAGAAAGGGCTTGTGTAGCAACTATAGAAGCAGCTACAACCTGACTTCCTGCTAGGGCAAGGTAGGCCACACTGCAAGCCCCAGGGTCAACTCGGGAAGGACTCCCTAAGACTGAGCTCTGACTCACCATAGGGAAGAAGTCTGAGTCCTACTTTCTGGGCTATTTCACACATAACAAAAATCTAATCTTTGCTTAACGAAGAAACACTGTGACAGAGGTCTGGAGACAGACAGAGTTGGGTCTGAATTCATTTGCACTAGATCTCAGCTGTATGACTTGAGGCATTAGACATTGCCAGCTGGGTGAGCTGCGAGAAAAGGTTCTGATTGATATTCTATGTTCTTCAAACTTTTTGAAGCTGGACTTCAAAAGATGAGTGCATCAGATAAGTGTTTTGAAAACTAGCCTTTCATTAAGAGATTATTAAATTCTAGCAGTTCTATATTTCCTTTCAGCAAGAAATATCAAATATGAGCATTCCCCCATCTGCTTGGGACTACTAAGTAAACAGTTTTTAATCATAAAAGAAAGCCATGGGAATGATAAAATGCCAAGCCTATAACTTCAAACTCAGAAAAGCATAAACTATAAAGAAGGGCCACATGATTATTCATTTACTTACTCAACCTATATTATTCATAGCCTCCCGAAATTCCTAAAACATCATGGTAGGTTTTCTTTGCATGAGCAATAATTTCTAATAGTTTCCACATTCCAAAGACAATGAGGGCAAGAAGCCAATATTCCATGCACAAGTTCTGTGACATGAAATAATGTACGGAAATTACTACCATTGCTAATTAACACTCATTAAGTGCCAAAAACATGTGACTTTAATTTTCACATTTTTTCCCTGGGTTTCATTTTATTCACTCCACATTGTAAAACAAAGTTCAAACAAGTCCATTTTGGATTCATAATTTGCATATTGCTGAAAAATCTCCAATGTACTTAAGTAAAGTATGCACCATCTAGAAGAAATGGAAATTGATAATAAAAGCATAAACTATAGATTTTTGTTTTATCTGTTCCACTTTAACTCATTTGAATTGTCATTTTATATCACAATTCTTAAATACCAGCTTAATATACTTATGGTTCTATGAACATAGTAAAAGTGTTTTCAGTGCTACTATCAGGAATCGAACTTGTGATTTTTCTATTTCAAGAAAACTTTACTTATAGAAGATATGAGGCACAATTTCCTGAGGACATAAAGTTGTAGCATAGGGTTTATAAGCATTGAATCTATATCCACACTTCCCAGATTCAAATTCCCACTCTACCACTTACTAGATAGATGACTTTAGGAAAGTACTTGGTCTCTTTATGTCTCCATTCCCTGATTTGACAATAGAGTTAATCATAGCATGTATTAACTCATAGAGCTGTCTTGAGGATTGATAAATGTGAAACACTGACAACAGTGCCCAAACAAAGTAAATGCACAGTAAATGTATCTTCTCTAGCATTACTTTTGTTGGATACATTGCGGGTTCTGACTGGAGCACCTAAACTGGTTTTTTGACATTTCCCTTGTGATAAGACATCATTAGAACCATTTTGAGATGAAGAGAGAACAGGTTAATATAACTTTATCATTTCTTCCATTTCCTCATTCTTCTCCCAGCTCCCAGGCAAAGGCATGCTATGCTAGCCTTCTTTTGGCAATTCCTATGTCTATGTTTCTCTTCTATGACATCTGAGAACAAAAAGAAAAAAAAGAAAAGAAAAGAAAAGAAACCCTAATAATCAATCTGCAAGGAACAGCGTCTCTTTCGCTTTCAACAAGTAATTTTACTATCACCGACTGCACATCAGAAATGCTCAATAAATATTTCAGGAAATTTTTCCCAAATTTTCACAATAGGCACAAGAAGTTATTGGGTGTGCTTTCCACACAATGCTTAGTTTTCACTAGCAAACTTTCTAGGGATACTCAGATTCTAAAAGAGTAAGCCCCTCTAACCATGTCTACGGACCAAGCTATTTTACAATTACGTAGCAGTAGAAAAGAGCTGGTAGAAAAATGGTAAGAAAGCAATTATTCTTAAACATACCAGTGCAAATGAAGTTTCTCCTCATGGGGTTACAATTGTTTTCTGACGTTCTATTATGCAATAAAGATAACAACAAAAATCACATTTATCGACCTATAGAAGATTAATCAGTCTTATATGTATTAGAAAATTCACTTTATCATTCATAATTGCCTGTATGATTCTGTGTGTGTGTGTGTGTGTGTTTGTGTGGTGTGTGCATGTGTGTTCTTCAAGTTCTCCTTTGAGCCAATCTAATATCTTACTGGTTTCTTCATTAATTAAAGAGCTGCATAAAATATTTGACACAAGTTAATTGTATATTTGTATGACAATCATGCATTTAACTTATTTAAATTAACTTTTTACTTTGAAATTAATCTTAGATTAATATGTCACTGTAAGAATTAATATAGAGACTCCATATACTCTTTTCTTTTTCTCTTTTTTTTTTGAGACGGAGTCTCACTCTGTTGCCCAGGTTAGAGTGCCGTGGTGTCAGCCTAGCTCACAGCAACCTCAAACTCCTGGGCTCAAGCTGTCCTTCTGTCTCAGCCTCCCAAGTAGCTGGACTACAGGCGTGCACCACCATGCCCGGCTAATTTTTTCTAAATATTTTTAGTTGTCCAGCTAATTTCTTTCTATGTTTTTAGTAGAGACGGGGTCTTGCTCTTGCTCAGGCTGGTCTCGAACTCTTGAGCTCAAACCATCCTCCTGCCTCGGCCTCCCAGAGTGCTAGCATTACAGGCGTGAGCCACCGCGCCTGGCCTTCCATATACTCTTTACTTTGTTTTTCTCATCTTGGAGAACTGTAGATACACTATCACAACCAAGATATTGACATCGATACAGTTCACAGAGAGAAAAATACCGTCACCAGAGGAAATCCTCTTGTTGCCCACTGAGAGTCACATCCACCTCCGTCCCATCAATGCCCCCAACCCTAAACCCTGGCAATCCTTCATTTCTACAATTTTGTCATTCCAAGAATGTTGCATAAATGGAATCATATAGCATGTTAGCTTTTGAGATTAGCTTTTTTATTCAGCATAATCCACTGACTATCCATCCACACTATTGTGCGTATCAATAGTTTGTTCTATTTTGTTGTTGGGTAGCATTCCATGCTATGTATGCACCACAGTTTGTTCAACCATTCGCTAGATGAAAAACACATGTGCTGTTTCCACTTATTAATAAAGCTGCTGTGAATATTTATATACAGGTTTTTGTGTCAACATAGTTTTAATTTCTGTGAGATAATTGTCCAAGAGTGCAAATGCTAGATCATATGGGTAGGTGCGTGTTCAGTTTTGTAGGCAACTGCCATGCTCTTTTCAAGAGTAGCCATACAGTTTTACATTCCTGCCAGCAATATATAAGTGATCCAGTTTCTCTGCATTTTCACCAGCTTTTGGTGTTTCTCTGCATTTTCGCCAGCTTTTGGTGTTATCACTGTTTTTTATTTTATCCATCATGATGGGTAGGTAGTAATATTTCATTGTGATTTCACTTTGCATTTCCCTAAGGGATAACGATGTTGAACATATTTTCATGTGCTTATTTGCCCTCTGTGTATTTTCTTTGGTGAAATGTTCAGGATTGTTTGTTTTTGAAGCAGAGTTTTGAGAGTTCTTTAAATATTCTAGATAGTGGTCCTTTGTTGAATATATGGTTTGAAAATATTTTCATGGTTTGCAAATATTTTGTAATTTTCAGCATGTAGATTCTATAAATGTTTTGTCATGTGATCGTGATTGTGAATGCTATTGTTCTCAGTTTTGGTTTCCACATGTTCATGTTCTTTATTTTCATATAGAAATGCAATCGAGTTTTGTATGTGTTGATATTGAACCCTGTAACCTTGCTGAACTCATTTATTAGTTACAGGTGTTTTTGTTTGTTTGTTTGTTTTTGTCTATCTCTGGAGATTGTTTTAGTAGATAATCATTACATTTGCAAATAGGGACACTTTTATTTCTTCCTGTAAAATCCATTCTGATGTCTTTCCTTTGTTATTTATTTCTTTTCTTTATTTTATTTCATTTTTGCCTAATTGCAGGAGCTACAACTTCCAGTACGTATAGATGGCTCATGTTTTCTTATCTAATCTGCTAATCTCTACATTTTAATTGTTGTATTAAGACCATTTATATTTAATGCTAAGCTTCAGTCCATAATTTTATTGCTTGTTTTCTGTTTGTTTCCTCTGTTGTTTCTCCATTTCTCTTTCCTTGCCTTCCTTTGATTTACTTGAACATTTTTTAAAGATTTATACCATTTACTTATATTGTTTTTGTGTTTTGTGTGTTTTCTCAGTGATTTTTCTCAGTGTTATAATATTCATATGTGAGTTATCAAAGGCTACTGGTATCAGTGTTTTACCACTTCTGTGAAGTGTTGAAACTTACATCTATGTAGGTCCTGCTACAGTTTGGATATTTGATCCCCAAAGTCGGAGGTATTTGGTTAATGAATGGGTTGGTGCTGTCCTCACAGTAATGAATGAGTTCTCACTCTATTAGCTCCTGCAAGAGTTTGCCTGAGTGTTGGTTGTTTAAAAGAGCCTGGCACCTCCTCTTCTTTCTTTCTTGCTCCTCTCTCATCATGTAATCTGCACACACAGGCTTCCCTTCACCTTCCACCATGAGTGGAAGCTTCCTGAGGCCCTCGTTGGAAGCAGATGCTGGTACAATGCTTCTTGTATAGTCTGCAAAACTGTGAACCAAATAAACTCTACTCTTTATAAATTATCCAGCCTCAAGTTACAGCAACACATACAGAACAAGACAGGTTCCTTTCATTCTCCACTTTTAAATACAATTGTTTTGAGTATTAGATAATGTTAGAATTTGTATTTCAATTGTCACTTAAATATACATAAATTTATTAACATATAAAGTTCTTATTTGTAGAAATACTGTACCTGCATCATAGGGATGTTTTGATCCTTAAATGAAATAATGCATACATGGGGCCTGACATAAGAACTCATGAAATGATAGTTATTTTATTATAGTCAAGGACCTATGCCACACGAACAGGTGATTAGGAATAAGTTTCCTGCTGACTCACAGCTAAGGAATAAGCCAAGTTGTAAGGGTGCCAAGATAATTTGCCTTCCTTCACAATTTTAGTGCTCTTCCAGAACTGAGCTAGCCCTACAAATTTGAAAGCTGAACTGTCATCTAAGAACATGGCTTGAAGCACTTGTCTAACTGCAAGATGGAAGAAAGAAAGAAGATTGAGTAGTAAATATGATGGAAAGTAGATAAATTATAATTCCATTTCTGGTTAACTTGAAAAGATCAAATTAATTATTTTCATTTACAATAATAGCAATTTTCACTTAGAGTTTATGAAAAACAGTCTTACCTAAATCCAAAGTGTTATTTTTATTTCTAAATAAACAATCCAAGAAAATATTTAAGTGTATTATAATTAAAGTTTTTACTCTAATCAAAGAATGAATTTGGAATTAATGATCCCACAGAATGATCTCAATTAGAACATTCACTCTACAAGATAACCAGCAACATAAATTCGCTTAAGGGTTTCAGAGCTTGGACTATTGTTTTAAATTGGGTGCTACGAAAGCAGAGTCTGAGGCAGTGATTCAAGTACTCTTGGGAAAAGGGGAACAAGGGAAGTAGATCGGGCAGGAGAAGTTACCGAGCAAGGATGTGGTTTCACCTGGAGTTGAGCTTCAACCTGATCCCAAAGAATGCTCTGAAGTATGAAATGCACTATAGACTTGGTGCCTCCCTGAAGCACTGGGGTAGGCTTTTAGTACTCTATGTCAGTGGTCATTAGCTATGGGCTCTTCCCATTCCTGTGAGCAAGACCTCACAGTTAGATGGAGGCTAACTCTCTGGAGAAGATGGCGGCCCTAAATGGATAGCTACCAATTTAGCTACTCATGATAGCTCATGATAGCTACTCACGATAACTAAGTATTGGGTACACCTGCCTCTAAAGGAGATTCCGTACCAGCAAGGGAGTGGGTATTCCTATTTGGAACCCCAAAACCTCCCTTCCTTATTAAGAATATATTGACTTTATAGGAAGGCAAATAAAAATAAAATATAATGATTTAACAAAATTCTTCCAAAGCGAATCTATGCTTGTAGTCCTTAAGCTGTGTGTGTTGGGGAGAGGCGCTATGAACATCTGAAAAGTTGTGATAAATGCTAGAGACCTACTTTCAAGAAAATCCACTAGTGTGTATACATACAATATTTGCATGGAATTCCAGGAGTTCTTAAGATCCCTTGATGAAACTCACAGATCCATTAGAATGAAAAAATTTCTGCTCTGGCCCAGCTGGCCTTGATTTGGCCTTTATACCAGCATTGGAATGGTGATTAGAGTCCAGAAGAACAAAGAAAACCAGTGAAGGAGCAAGACATAGTTTTGTATTACCAGGACAATGGAGAGACAATAATTGAAAGACATTACTCATAACTCATAATGAGAAGTCCACCAGACTAGTTATCTCAAGGGACACATGAGGTGGGTGAAAGGATTTGAGGAGCACTGAAAAAAGGGTTTCTAGATCTTAACTCTTGCAGAATGTTTTTCTACAGCTGTCCACATCCTGCCCACACATAATAGTAGCATCCCCACCCTTATAGCGCAAGAGACTATATCAGTTCTTAACAGCTATGGAAGCAGTGACTGAGAAGGCAAGCACAATATATAATTGTTTTCATCTTTATTACATTTGAATATGTCTCTTTCATCATTCTCTGCCTCCTCAATATGTAAAAACAATGAAGTCTAATGATATCCCATGACCCATCTTCCTTTCTTGACCTATTTTACCCAAAAAATCTTGCCAGAATTCTATGAATGGACACTACCCAGAGGACACTCCAAAACCTGATTTTAGGGGAAAGCTATTAAGGGACACAAGTGGGGAGTAGGTGTTGAGTGGGATGTAAAACATCCATTGTTTTAAAAAGTTTAGTGATGACTTCCTGTAGTTTTCCCTAATAAATAGGTAGCAGATTTTTGTTTATTTTTATGGCTATATTATAACATTCATACATAAAATTCTGTATATATATCATAAACTTGAGTTTTCTCTAACTACTCATATCTGCATAACCTCTTTCAGATTGAGAAGCCAAAATTTACCTGTATCTTAAAGGTACTCTGAAGCCGAAATTCGTGGTCACAGTTATATCGAATACCTTTTTTGAAGCAAGGCACAGCTGAACTGGAATTAATTCCAGAAGGCATTTGTTTCTAGTAGCTAATTTATTCTAACTCCACCGTATCATCTTTGAATGCTTTTCCTGGTAGTTGTCCTTCAATTTAAGAGATGTGCCAGTCTTGCAATGAAAGCTCATGATAAGAAGTTTCTCACCTTCTTTTCCAAATAATTCCCTTTGTTATTTTAGCTTCTCAGCATCTGGACCTCTGGCCATCAAAACACCCTTCATGAGTAACAGCAAGGACAACTTTTCATCCTGACCTCTATTTTAAGGATCAGTTAAGAGGCCCTTGTCTGGGTAGGAAGCAATATATCTACAAACAGGATGGGAAGTGCTGATCACACACTGATACCCGTGCACTTGGACAGGCAAAGTGCAAATCTGGGAATACAACAGTGACTTGGGCAAGCAAACAAGCTGAGACGTTCATTGAATCTTCTTCATTGACTTAGAAACTAAGCATAGATGTTGTTTCACTGCTGTGAAATGTAATGACAGGCAGGGCTTCAGATAACCATTCCCAAATCCGGGTGCTTATCTAAACTAAACCTGCCTGCCTGAAATCCTTTTGACTTTCAAAAATAGAGCCTGAATTCATGGAGAGCTCTGCTTCCCGGTCACTATGGGGCTGTTCCTGTGTTTAGTAAGGAATATTTCTTAGGAAAAGGTTTCATTTCCTCCCTTTTTTTTCCTCCAGGTTAAATTCAGACCATGATGACAAATATAGGGCAAAGTTTAACAAACAATAAGGATGATATAAGTAATAAGAGGGGAGGGGTGTTGCAAAAGGAGAGAAGTAGAAAATCTAGGGTTTCATTTAGGATTGCTCTATTTTGAAATAGAACAACTTTTCCATGTTATACCTATACCAATATTCAATAAACTGTTCCCTTTCATTTTGGTTAAATCAATTCATTTATTTTTATTCTTTGGGACACTTCTGATATCTACTGGATAGAAGGTATTTTCATATAGCAGGACTAGTCACTAGCAAGTCCATGACAAGATAGGAATTTAAGTTCAGATGTTCTTACTATCTCTCTCAGGGGCAACTGCTGTTCCCACCAACACCCCCCAACTCCCAAATATCTCTTTTAATTTATTCTTATATTCTCCTTATTTGTCAATTTATTCATTCATTAAAGGTTAATTGAAAACCTACTTTTGTGTCATAACCTGAGTATTTGTATGCTCTTTTAGATATTCTCTTAAGGAATTTGGGAAATATTTTATTAACCTGATTTCCTAAGGCAAAAGATCACAGTGTTACTTTAATTTTCAGACAAAGTGAATTCTCAGTGTTTCAAAATGCTTCTTTGTAAGAAAGATGTCAAAGCCCAGCACTGCTAAGAATGGGAGCCAAGTTTAGGGTGCCAGCTTCCCAGAATCCCTTAAACTTATCATACTAAGGAATAGATTCCCTATTTGGCCTTTTTATAGGATTGGTCCTGCTTAAGAGATCATTTTAACACACATATATTGGAACTGGAAACTTGATTTCAAATCTCTGAACTCCATGTTGCTTTCTTCTAACTGTATTTCTACACTGCAACCAAAATGCCATCTACTCATCAATATGTATTTCACAATGAAAATCTAATCATGACAATCACTACTTAAAATCTTTTGAGAGAAAGCTCCAGTTCTCCAAATGCCCATTAGGAGAATTTAGCTACTATCTAGTTCCTGAATCCTTCTTATCCCCAGTCTCTTTGCTCCATAATTCTGAGCTGAGCTTTTGTTGATATAGGAGGCAGAGTCGAGTGCAGTCCTGAAAGTCCAGGAGACCAGGAGACTCCAGTGAGATGTCACCAGATTTTAAAAGATAAAGATAAAGGAGGTTCAAGGTCTTATTACCAGTTTCTCTTTCCAATCAGAATTTGAGGAAATAGAAATATGCACCCCTGATGAATGCAGTGTGTGGAGGCTGTATAATTATTTACTGTTCCTCCTGCAGTAATAGTGAAACTCTTGTTTCACTATTTATCAATAAAATGTAATAAATATATTTGGAAAAACTTCAAGGATTAACAAAAAATATATAATAATACTAATTTTTGAGTAGGGAGATTGGAGCAAGATGGCTGACTAGAGACATTGGTCTCCAGATCCTCCCAAAAAGAAAAAAAAGATCCAGGTGAAAAAGCATAGCCCAGGTGAAACACTGAGGGAAAGGTGCCAGAACTTACCCTTACCAGAGGTCCCACAGGAAGAAGTGTCAGAGCAGAACAAGGAGCAAAATTTTGGCAGAGACCAACTCCCAAGGGACTTGGAGTTCAGCAGAAAAGGTAGGTGGAAGCATTTACTCCTCCTCCCCTCACACCTGAGGCAGTTGCCAGGTCTCAATCTGTCAGAGAGCCCTTCTACCCTCACCAGTCCAAGTGCTGCTACCATCAGCAAACTGAGAATTTCTTAAGAACAGAGGCTGCATGCCCACACTTCCCCCTACCACAGACCAGAGCTGAGGTGGCCGGTGCCATATTTCTCGCTCACTCACTAAGTGCCCCATTCCGCTGGGAAAGTCACAGCCCCTCAGTCTCCTTGTCACTGGATCACGCAAACATTCCCCAGCACCCATATGGACTGTGACAACCATAAAGAAACAGGGGGATACAGGAGAGCAGCCCTATTCCCAGAGTTTTCATACATAAGGCAGGCTGCTCCAAGGGGATAAGGTAGCACCATGAATACTTTTTAGGACCAAGGAAAGCTGACCACACACTCTCTGCACCTGAGAGCCCTGGATTCTGATTCGAAGTTGTCTGCACCCCTGCCAGTGGAGATGCAGGTACAGAGTAGAGTCTGTAGGGTAGGAGAGTGTTCCCACCTCAGAACAAAAGTAGCTCCGGAGCGAAGGAAAGGATGTGAAGACAGAGACTTCTCCTCCAACCACCTGCTGCCACAGACATTGCTGCATCTGCTCCAAAGCATGAGGACTGGGCACAGGTGTGCTGCAGGACAGCCAGTTCTGGGCTTGTAGAGGGGTCACGCCCCCAATAATAATGTGCTTACCATGCCTGGGTTTTGCATAGGGTGCTGATCTTTTCCTTCTCTTCACATCCAGGCAGCATTTTTGCAGCTGTCCCAACAAATAAATCTCAGCCCTTGGGTCTATACATCTCTGGAGCCATAGCCAGCTCTCCCCAGCACCCCCTTGGATTGTAGCAGTCTTGGGGATTGGTGGGTCTCAGGGAAACTTTAAGATTTCTGGAGCTTGGAGGACCCCTCGGTACAAAGGGGACCCCCCCTATTTGGAGCCTTCTCCTCCCCACCCTCACCCACTACTGCCAAGGCAGCCGTAGCTGTTTCCACTCAGGGCGGTGAGGGCTCCATAGGGGATGATCAAGCCAAGGCACCTGGGAGTGGCTGCCCTGCCTCTGACAGGGCCCCATCACATTCAGGCTTCTACAGAGTATTGTCACTCCTTTCCCTTTAAAAGGCCATAGCAAGTGCTTTTGTGTGTCCCAAGGACAAACACTGCCAACTCTGCTGAAGGAGGGTAGGGCAAACAGTTCTCCCTGAGCTGCCTGTCTCTTTTAGGAGGAACCTATCCTCCCTGGAGGCAAGTCACAAGCACAACTACCCTTCCCCAGCCAGAGCATTTCAGCTGCAGCCCCCAGCCATTCTGGGAGCCCCACACACAGGGGTATGAGTTTTCTCTGTCAGCCCTGCTGCAGCCAGGACAGGAAGGGAGCTGGAAATGCAGGCACTTTTGAACCCCAAACACAAAACCAACTACTTTTGCCAAGGGAGGGCAAGATGAGCAGCTCTGGCCTCCAGCTGCCAGCCTCTCCGGGAAGAAGCCTGCCCTACCTGGAGACAAATCTGTGATACAATGGCCTCCACCCAACCTCATCTTTTTAACTGCAGTCCACAGCCATTCGGGTAGCCCAGCAGGGGGTTGAGCTGCCTCTACCACCACTGCTGCAGCTGGGCCAGGGTGGGAGCTGGGCATCTTGGCCCTTCTGTATCCCCAAAGGATAGAGAACACCGTCACTGAAAAGAGAGGAGGTGTTAGTGGCTCGTGCAGCCCACAGCTGCCTGCCTGCCTCTGCTAATCTTGTCAAGAGGGGCCTGCCCCTCCTGTGGCAGGCTCACAGAGCATCCACCTTTCTCTTGCCTGAACATTCGTCCAAACTGGGAGATAACACTGCCCCTCCCTGTGACAGCCAGTACCTGAACTCAGGGAGGCCTGATGGCAAGTTCGCCAAGCCAGTCTTGGTCTGGTCCCCCCAGCATGCTATCCAGGGACCTGTGGGCTAGTAATTACCTAACCCAGTCCACCACTGCTGGCACCCAAACACTCTCCCAGGGGTGTGAGATTCAGCCAACCCAAATTGCCAGCAACACCACAGTGGCTACCCGCTGTACAAACCAAAAGTCAGTGCACCTCTCCCTTTCCACACTGAACAGCAGAGTTCCTGGCAGAGAAGAACAGGTAAATTACAAAGCTTTCTGACTTGAGCTGAGGGAAGAGGTTCCAGATGAGAAGGAACCAGTACAAGAACTCCCGAAATATGAAAAACAGGCTGTTTTCACATCCCCACTGGATCTCACTAGATCTTCAGCAATGAACTCCAACTAAAAGGAAATTTTTAAAATATCAGATATGGAATTCAAAATATGGATCACAAGCAAGCTCAATGGGATTGATGAGAAAGTTGAAAACCAACACAAAGAAACCATAAAGATAATTCAGAATATGAATGAAAAATTCACTAAAAAGATAGATTAAAAAAAAAACAGAACTGGAATGAAAGAGTCATTTAGGGAATTTCAAAATTCAATGGAAAGTTTTAACAGACTAGACCAAGCGTAAGAAAGAATTTCAGAGCTCGAAGACAAAGCTTTTAAATTAACCCAGTCAGTCAAAAGCAAAGAGAAAAAAAATCAAAAGAAATGAACAAAGTCTTCAACAAATATAGGATTATGTAAAATGCCCAAACATAAAAATCATAGATATCCCTGAGGGAGAAGAAAAAGCAAAAGGCATAGGAAATCTATTTGAGGGAGGAATGGAGGAAAATTTCCCCGGTCTTGCTAGAGATTTAGACATCCAGGCAGAAGAAGCTAAACAAACTCCTGGAAGATTCATTGCAAAAAGGACATTACCAAGGCACAAAATCATCAGACTGGCCAAAGTCAATGAGAAGGAGAAAAGCCTACCAGCTGTGAGATGAAAGCAACAGGTAACTTACAGAGCAGAACCCATCAGACTAACAGCAGACTTCTCAATAGAAACCTTAGAAGCCAGAGGGGATCAGGGTTCTATCTTCAATCTTCTTGATCTGAATAACTGTTAGCCAACAGTTTTTTTTATCCTGCAAAATTAAGTTTCATAAAGAAGGAGAAATAAAGTCTTTCCCAGACAAGCAAATGTTAAGGGAATTTGTCACCACCAGAACAGCACTACAAGAAATGCTCAAAGGAGTTTTAAACATTGAAACCAAAGGTTGATACTCACCAGTATAAAAATATTCAAATGTAAAAAAATTCACAGCTTTTATAAAACAGTAACATAAAAGAGAACATAAAACAACTAAGTAACAACCAACATAATGTCTGGAATAGTATCTTACATATCAGCATTAACATTAAATGTAAATGGTCCAAAAGCTCCACTTAAAAGATAGAGATTGGCAGAAAGGATTTAAAAAAAAAAAACAAAAAAAACAAAAACACAATCCAAATATCTACTATCTCCAAGGGACCCACTTAACTCAGAAAGGTTCTCATAGATTCAAGGTAAAGGGGTGGAAAATAATATTCCATGCAAATTGAAAACAGAATCAAGCAAAAGTAACTATTCTTACATCAGATAAAAGAGATATTATATCAACAACAGCAAAAAAAAAAGACAAAAAAGATCATTATAAAATGATGGAAAGATTGATACAATGAGAAGATATAATATAGCCCATCACCGCCACCCCACCAGCTCCTGCTCTAGCAGAGAAAGTTGCCTGGGTTCCTTACTCATCTGTCCATACTATTCTTTTAGAATTACCTAATTACACGTTTATTCCTCCCCTGGCCTGTAAAATTCTTAAGAGCAGCAACTTTGTCATTTGATTTTTGTCTCAATTGTGGCGTGTGCAGTCTGTAGGAGGTAGTGAAGATGGTAACATTAAAGATCATCTTTCCTGCAAAAAGCTTATACACGGATCCAATTTCATTAGAGCACAAGCTTCACCCCTAGCAACCCTTTTTCTGATTAAGCTTTCTTTGCCCAGTGGTTTATTTCAGAAACTTTCGCCCAGAAAATTCATGAACTTTACCTGTCTGGTTTTCATGTAGTTGACCACATGAGGACATGTCTCTATTAGTTTCCTAGGGGTACTGTTACCAATTAACGCAAACTCAGTAGCTTAAAAACCAATCAAAATTTATTTTCTCACAATTCTGGAGGCCAAAAGTTCAAAACCGAGGTGTCAACAGGGATACACTCCCTCTGGAGGCTTTAGGGGAGATTCTGGTTCTTGCCCCTTCCGGCCACATCACTCCAATCTCCACTCACATGGTCACATTGTCTTCTCCTCTTCTAGCTGCTTTCTCTTCTGTTTCTTATAAGGACAATCATCCTTGGAGTTAGGATGATCTCACCTCAAGATCATCAACTTAATTACATCTGCAAAGACTCTTTTCAAAATAAGGTAATATTCACAGGTTTCAGATTTTGTTTTGGGAGGGACCCCATTCAACTTACTATGATGTCCACCTCAAGTCTCTGATCAATTTTTCATCACATTTTTAATTGCAAGTGGGAATTGCTGAGTCTAAATCCGTCTTGCCTAATTTAGTTACAGCCAACCCTCAGACCCTAAACATAAGAAAAAATTGATTTTAATTTGTTTGTCAAAGACTCATATAACCTTATCGAGCACATGTATAAAACTCTTTATTCATAAAAAAAAGGTTTCTTAATTTGAGTTTTTCTCTTCTTCAAAGTTAGACAACTATTGAGAAAAGAGTGATGATTGCTTTTCAAATATCTCTGGTACTGAGATATTTGTACCAGCCCCTCTTTTGTTCGTGAGCCTCTGTGAAGACTTTCTTGTTTTTAATTATATGTTAGCTATGTGAATTTGAAGGTCAGGTTTAGGGATAGGTAGCCTTATGGCTAGTGTTAGGGCGAGGAGTAGAATTAGGACTATAATTAGGGGTTGGGGTATGTTTAGAACTAGGATTAGGATTATTGTTCAGGTCAGGATTAGGGTTAGACCTAAGACTAGAGCTGTGGTTAGGTCTAGGGCAAGAGCTGGCACTATGTTTAGCATTAAGTTTAAAGTTAAGGATAGGATCTGTTTTAAATATAGGGCTAAACCTAGGGTTAGGTGAGGGTGAGATTTAAGCCTAGTGTTTGATTTGAACTTGGGTTATATTTGGAACAGTGTTAAAATTAAGGTTAGGCTTAGGTTAGACTTAGAGCATGATCTTAATCAAATCAAATTATGTGAAACAGAGTTTTCTCTTCTCTAAAATGGTGATAACATTTATCTTATTATAGTGCTTACAGGTGGTAAAAAAAAAAATGTTCTACTCTGTAAGGAAGTTCTTAGCAAACTCCAAATTATAGTGGAAACTGATATGATTTTTTTCAGTATTACTGCATACACAGATTAAAAACTCTGTCTAGAACAAAGCTAAGTTTGAGATGGTTTGGTTAATGTGATGTTTTTTATAAATATGAATATTCATATTTATCATCAATTTTAATTCATTCCAAAATAAGCATTAACTGAACACAGTATGCTGTATATGGTATTATGCTAGTTGTTTTAGAGTTTTTATGGGGAAATACATTCATATTGCATGGTCGTTTCCCTGAAAGAATTTCCCATCTCTAATTGATCAGACAGACTCATCTGAAACTTCAGCAAGCATTTGAAAGCAATATGCATGTGTGTAATGTGTTTGACTGAAATTATTATTGGTGTAAGTTTAGCACATAATTGAGAGCTGGTATAATCCTGGCAGGCTTTACAGAGCACCGAGTTTTTATCTGTGGGCTTTCAAAACTGAATGGGAAACATGATGGTGGGGAAAAACTAACATTCTCGATGGAAGTTGGGCATGAGAAGAAGCAGGGTAAGACCACCGACAAGAGATGGGGGACTTAGCTTGAATTCATCACACATACTCACCTGGATTCATTGTTTTAAGCTTGCAGCACACAATAGATTAGATTTAGAACTCAAACTACAGGAACGGAATTCCAAGTCTTTGATGGTTCAGAGAACACTTCAAGGCCATGGGTACACACATATCTTTTTGCTTACAGTCCACATTTAAATTACACAAACTTTCGGAGCAGATTTTTTTCTTAATTATTGTATAGTATATATTTCTCCTTTACTCTGCGTACGTGGTGATACGGAATAACATGATATTTACCTATGTGTTTACTTGTACCTATAATAGTCACACAATCTTACACCAACTCCTTAGTCTCAATCCACGTGTGTGTGTGCGGGTAGCAAGGGGATAAACAAACAGCACACCCTGAGATGAAGAGCAGACTTCTATTTCCTTTGTGCATTAAAATGAATAGTAGTTATGAGACATGACCTTTCCTTTATTCTGAGTTCAAATTAAAAGTCATTTGGGCCTTTCTCATCAAGCTACCACCAAAAAACCTCACGCTGTCCTGGGTTTTGAGGTGTGGCATGGCCACCGTGAGTTTAAACCACCTCCCCTCACTCTTAAGAGTCTCCATTCAAGGAAAAATCTTGAGGCTAGAAGAATATTGTTTAGTCAACACCCTCTCATACCCTGGTGAGGATGAAAGGGTCTATTGCTCCCTTTTCATTCATTGTGACATTAAGCCCTGTTTTGCTTTTCTTTAATACAGATTTATCCTAGGGCCTGTTCTTTTTCAATGTGATCCACTTGGCCGCACCCATTTGGAAGAGCCTATTACTCTGGTCAGGGTTGGTTTGGCTTGCTTCAAGCTCTTGCTGCATTCTTTTTTTAGAGCCTGCCAAATGTGGGACAATGGGTGTGCCTTGTTGACATCCTGTGGTTCATCAGATATGTAGGATCACTCTGCAGTGCAACCTCTTTAGAAGCTTGCAGCTGTGCTGGGAGGCCCAGGTCAGCATGTATAAGAGGAAGCACGAACTCTGATTCACATGAAGGGTTATTTAACCAAAATGCTTGTGGGAAGTGGGAACACAGGCCTGCCTTCCTTTATGAAATACATGGGGCCCTCCCCATACCCAGATTAGCGATTTGTTGTTGCAAATCACATTTGCTTATCTCTGCAAACCATAATTTATACAAAAGAGATGACTATATTACTTAGGCATTTAGAAAAAAAGAATCACACACAAAATGGATTTCCTGGGTCACTTATGATTTTCAAAGTCTATGTCCCATTTTTTATATGCCACATGCAGACCACAGAGCCACTTTCAAGGATAACTTAGGGACACAGGAAAAATTAGTGTGCAGTTAAAATGCATATCCCATGTGGGAAAGACTCAAAGGACATAATTTTGGACTGGAAGAGGCAAGGATCACCAGGATTTTGTCATTCAAATATATCATCTAACATACCCACACCACATCTCGAATGACAGATTTAAGTTGATTAACAACCTCATCTTATTAAGTGCAAATGCTCCCTCAGGTGGTTAGACTTCATTCACATTTTAGTACGAAGTACTTCAATGGGATTTGTAGTTCTTTCTTTCTGAGTATCTGGACTCCCAGGAGATGGGAGTAAGGAGGGAGGAGGTGAGGGTGCTTCATCCCCAAATCGATTGCAGGAAGAATTATCAACATGAATTTGAATGAATAAAAATATAATCACAGTTTATCAATGATTAGATTCCACTGAATATTTTTAAAATAAAGAAATGGACTCAAGAGGAGAGAAAGCAAGGTATAAATCAAATGTAAAAGCTTAAAAATTGGTGAATCTTGGTTCAAGGTATGTGGATGCATTTTACCATTTGTGAAATCTTTCTGCAGATTTGAAAATTTTCAAAATAAA
>NW_012138191.1:2121321-2144181 GCF_000956105.1 Propithecus coquereli | reverse complement strand
TATCTAACACACACACTGGCACATTACAGCCTTCTTGCGCTTAAGGACATTGGACAGCACACTTCACTACTCACAGGGGTTATTTTAAATAATGAAATCTCACACCTGAAGAATTTATTTTGAAATCATCGGTCTTGTCAACTAATGGTTGATACCTTACTGCTCATTTTTCTTAGAGCAAGAAGAATGGCAGCAGTGTTTATGGAAGGGAAGAAGATGGTGACAGAGAACAAGAAGGTAATATAAGAAGGGTATCTGGGGGCCAGAAATTGGGAGGTGGGAGTTAGGAGAGGAGACTGAAAATGAAAATGGGATTGGAGGAAAGAGAACATTTCCATACTATGTCAATTTCACCCAAATTCCTGCCTGTGAAATTTCTGACATAGACTGAGGTGAACTGAAGCCAAAATTAATAGATCAACCCTGGATCCTGGAATTGAATTTCTCACCTTTCCTGATTCATTTTATCGTTCATGTTTAGTTTCTCCGAGACAGATCATTGTTTTCTCCATTCAGCACTTCCCCTCCCCATTAAAAAGAAGAGAACATGTGATTTGTCCCTCTTCCTTTCCTTTTTTCATCAATTCTGACCTGCATTTCTGAGATCATCCTATTTTAATACTATTAATGAGGAGGATGATGGGAGCAACTTTTATTGAGCACCTATTGTAGATAGATTGCTATGCTAGGCATTTTTCATATGATTACTTGAATTTTTGCCAATGAGACAACTGAGAGTCAGAGAAGTCAGGGAGTTCATCCGAGGTCCAGAGCTGTGGTCACAATTCACAGCGATACTATTCCAAAGCCCATTGTCTTCAAGTTAAACCCCATATTTGGTGGGAAGAGCTTAAAACGAAAGAATCAAAGGGCTACAAACATGCATTGCCCACTAATTGTAAAAAAAAATTCTTAAATTATCTATTAATTTTCATGATAACATTAATGACAATAACTTGACAGAAATCAAAAGGAAGTTTTAAAGAGTTCGGTAAAGTAAAAGTTGAGAAGATTTGTACAGCTCACCCATGTTGAATTCTGGACTTAACCTTCTGAGGGTGGCAAAAGGGGTAGGCATCACCCTTGGAGACAAATGACCCAGCTCTGAGCTCTGATCTTGCTCTGTGACCTAGGAAAACTCTCTTCAACTATCTCAACCTTGATTCCCCTCTTGTGAAGTGGGTTTAGCAAGCAATTACTGCCTTCCCTTCCTCTGAGGAGCTCCTGTGAGCATCCAGGCAATGACTGTAAGATCTGTCCCCCACCTTCCTAAACAAAGGGTAGCCAGCAACCATTGCTGCTGTCACTATTATTGGCAAGGAACAGAAATTGGCAGCATTTCTCACCATTTTCATGATACTCAAAAGTTTTGTGTTCTTTCTTTTTATAGCATAAACATCTCAAAATCATTAGAATTTCTCCTGCAATTGTGGTTGCTTTTTTTTTTATTTGTTTATTTATTATTCCAGGGTTTTGTGAGGGTACAAACATTGTAGTTACACTTTATGTCTTTGCCTCGCCCAAACGAATGCCCTTCCCTCCCTTTAGTGCTCCCCGTGTCCTTTAGTTGTAGATTTGCCCCCACATCCCCCTAATCCCTAGAGAGTATTTCTGCCATGTGATCAACTTAGTGTTGATCAGTTAGTACCAATTTGATGGTGAGTACAAATGGATCCCATTCTTCTGCTCTTGTGGTGCCCCACTTTGGATAATGGGCTTAAATTTAATCCAGGAAAGTATAAGAGGTGCTAGATCACTGTCGTTTCTTATGATTGAGTAATATTCCATTGTAAATATATACCAAATTTTGATAATCCACTCATGGATTGACGGGCACTTGGGTTGTTTCCACATTCTTGCAATAGTGAATTGTGCTGCCATAAACATTCGGGTGCAGATGTCTTTATTGTAGAATGTTTTGTGCTCTTTTGGGTAGATACCTAATAGTGCTATTGCTGGATCGAATAAAAAAATACAATTGTGGTTTCTTAATTCCACAATTATAAAACCTTAGCTTAACTCTTGTTCAGTTCAACTATTTCCAAAACACAAGCAAAAACAGGAATTATTTATATACTAATCAATCTCCTAAGTGCCAGCCTTCCTTTCTGACTACAGAACATGAAAAATAAAGGAAAAAAATTGTCTCTGATTCTTTTAACAGACTTTATCATTGGGCAAAATAGGGCAGGGTCCCCTAGAATTTTGGATATCATAGACTACTAATTTTATTTATAATAAAATATGTGTGTGTGTGTGTGTGTGTGTGTGTAATATCCTAGTTGGCCAAGCACACACACTCACATGCAAAAACTCTCTACCAACCACCAATTATCAATGCCGCTTTCTAAAAGAAAGGACAATTTAGCCCATAAAATATTTTCAGAATTAAGGAGGAAAGTTCTTAAATTGATGTAAACTTGATGTTATGAAAGATAACAATCTTTTTTTATTCTAATTTCACCATGGTCCCTTGCAACCTTTCCTACAGACACTAGTCATATATGAGTTATTGGAAGCATCGAACTTGTGGACATATTAAGAGAGAACTGCCCTCACCCATGTGAGGTGTCTGAGTACTACCCACTCAAGGCCCCAGTGCATTTCTTAAACTGCCTCCTCTGAGCCCTCCTTGCTTCCTTAAAGAGACTATTTTTATCCCGGTGTGACTGTTTCCTTTCAGAGAACATCTTGCTCAACCCCACCAGGTCTTGTCACGGGCTTTATGACCAGTTAGTAAGTAAATGTGTGTCTCAGTTTAGCTGCTCTTGTCCAAAATCAAAGAAGGAAACATGGCTTTCAGAGTTTTGTCTTTTTTTTTTGCTTTCGTGATATCTTCCTTTTTATTTAATAGAACTGACAGAAGGCAATACTGATTCCTCTAAAGAAAAGACAATTTATGGAAAAAGAAACATCTTTAAAGTCCTGTTATTTTATTTCTCTCATTTGAAAAGATAAGATTTATTTAAAAGATGAAAATGTCTCTCATTATTTTGTCTTTTCTCTTAATATTTACTCATATATTTTGGGAACACATTCTCTGAGAACCATGACGTGAAATATTCTTGAGATAAACACAATTACTCATCTAGCTGTGCTATTGAAAACTTGGAATTTCAAAAGAATAAAAAAAATAGATTAATTGGGGAGAGAATTCAGCTCTCATTTAGAAAAAGAATTTAAAGAGGAAATCAAGTCTTTTTTAGAAATTGAATAAAGTCATCAGAATGAAAATATTCTTCAGTAAATGTAAGATATTAAAAATATAAGAACCGAGAGAATAGTTCTAAAAATACACATCACTCCCCTACTCCACACATTACCTCAACCCACAAAGTAGCATTCTTCTGTTTCTCTGAGCATGTTAAGAAGGATTCCACACTTGGACGTTTCTTATCACATACATCCAGTCCCCAAGGTCATGCCCTGTAGCCATTCTTCTCTGTCTCTAAAGTCATTTTCAGAATTGGGTGTAGTTTAGTGTATTCTAGTTCTTCATTATTCTCCATCCCAAAAGGTCAAGGGATACTATATAAATTCTTGAACTTGAAAGAGGCACTGACCCGAGATATCCAGCTCTACCAAATTAGAACATTCAAAAATACCATTTATCCCTCCAATAGCAAGGGCTGATATTAAACCCTGGGGAGTAAGAATATTCTCTAACAAGACTTTGAAATTGCTCTAATTCAGTCACTCAAAGTTTCCCAGATTTCAATGATTCCTTTGGAACTCAGAGAAAGGCATGTTTTGTTCTACAAATTCAGTGTCTATAATCAATTAAATCCTTCTAGTCATGTCTAAATTTTGAGAGAGTTTCCTACTATTTAACTAAATAGACTGGCAAGTCAGAGAACTGGGTTTTGTTCCTTGGAAAATGATCACAAGTCTACATCTCCAGGTTTCACCACATTTTACCATTTGATAGCAAGAATGTCCTCAATTCCTGTGAGGGTGAGATAAAACATGGGCATACAGAACAATCTGAAAAAATTAGAAAGCACTGCTAATATTGTATGAATATGAGGAAACTTGTCAAGCCTGCAACTTGTTGGGAAGTCGCATGGACTCTAGTCGAAGACACATGATTACAGTTCTTCAATAACTATAGCTTAAGGACTCTCATTTCAGATAAACAACATGAATAAAGTCCTTCTGAAGTAGGATCTACTTCTATAAATTTTCTTAATTTATAATTATAATAAATAAAAATAATAATTTAGAAGTCCAGCAATCTTACTAGTATCTTCCAATGGAATATATAATTTTTGGCTTTTGGAGTATAATTATAGAAGTTATCTTGCATTTTTATCACCCAAGAGACTATTTAAAGTTGATGGACTTTCACATCGGTTTTAAATAAATCTGATCATTTCCCTTTTTGAACAGAACTTGTTGGTATGAATACAGAGAAAAATACCCATCATAAACATGATAAATCCTCATATGTAAGCAGCAGAACGTTAATAAAATCCACAAATAATAGACCATAATTTGTAGTGGCAATAAACATTGGGTACAGGATTTCAATCCTGAGCACACTGCATAAGAACATGAGCCTATCTAAGTTCAGGCACTCATCTCATTTAACTCTGCCATCGAGCAATATACCCAACATATAGCAGAACCTCCATAACTGCTAAACTGTAAGTTCTATGAAGATATGGATGTCTATCATATTGCGTATCATAGCAGAGGGCCCTGCAGACAATGGGATTTATTAAATGTATGTAATATAAATGGGTAATTGAGTAAATGAATGGATGGTTTGAGTTAGCTAATCAATAAATAGATGCAAAGGTATTTCAAAGGGAGATAATGTCATGAAGGTAGCTGCTAGTCAGGTAAATATAATGGAAGGTAGGTAGGTTTATTCTTAGAGGCCATAGTAAGCCATTAAATATTCTTGAGGGAAAAGAGGTTGGAGGAATTGCTATTTAAGAAATATTGTGGTGTTTTTCATATGATAAATCGAAGCAAGAAGAGAATAAAGGGAAAAAGAGTCAAATATATTCACAAGCTTTAACACAAAAGGAGGAGGTAGAGAATGTCACCTTCCAACTGTTTCCCTTTTTTCCACCACTAAACCTCCTTTTGACCTTCTACAAAACTATTTGGATAATTATTTAAATATCTTCTTAGCTTAGTTTCTTTCTCCTCCAGTCTATTCTATACCACTATATTTACATTAAATATTTGTAAATTTCAATTATTTTTTTCTCATGCGTATAATCAGAAACCTTCAACTCTTCCCCATTTTCTAATAGACCATGTTGAGACAGGTCTTGAAGGCTACCAAGATAGGCAGTAAAAAAAAAAGTTCTATGCTAATGTTAGAAAAAGAAAAAAAGTTTAAATCCACCAGCCTCAACCACTTACCAACCAATTTCCTCAACCAAGTAGCAAACTAGACATTCCTAAGGACCTTTCTAACCTCACATTTTATATTTCGTTTGACTTTATCTTTGAGGATGCTCTTTATATAGCCTCAACTAGTGCTTCTCTAACCTCGCTGTATGCATGAATCACCTGGGTATCTTGTTAAAATGAGAATTCTGACGTAGAGGAACTACAGTGGGCTGGAGATTCTGCATTTCTAACCAGCTTCCAGGTTACTCTGATTCTTTTGCTCTATGACCATTATCGTGAGCCACAGTTCCCTAAGCCACAAGCATATCATAGGACTTCGTGTTGGTAAAACAACATCTATTTTTTCCTTTCAAACTATGTTGAATCTATCTGTCAACTTGGAATGTCCTCCTATTCATATTCACCTGTCAGAAACTATTTCATCTTTTCTCTAATCTACCTTATCACAGCTAAAACATTGTCATCTCAGTAAAGCTCTTCTTAATCCGATCCCTTATCCATGAAGGAAGCCATCTTGCTTTTCCTGACCTCTTGTAGCTTTTTGCATATTTCTTGTAGCATCATGGAAACCTTGAGTTATAGTTATTTGTACATGTACATTGCCTCCTGCCCCCCTCTAGGTTGTAAGCTTCCTAATAGTGCAATGATAGCTGCCACTTTTGACTAAAGACTAGAAGGAAGAGCGTTCTAGGGGGAAGAGGGGAGGAGATATGGTCACACTAGTAAGTGTCAAAGAAATTTAAGCCTCGTACATCTGATCCCAGCACATTTCCTTTTATTACACTTGGCACACATTGTAATATACATGGCTGTATCGCCAGAACACAACACCTGACACATTGCTGGATTTCCATCCTTGTGTACGTTTGGCCATGGAGACATAGTAGAAGAAATGACAGTCCTATTTTTTGCATGCTCAACTTTAAGGTGTTGGAAGACAGCCCAGTGAAGAGGTTCTCCCTACATGTGGAATTTCATAGGTTAGGAGACAGCCAGAGCAATGGAGCTGGGAGTGGTCCATTTGGGGAATTCGCTGCCTATTCTACCTATGGAGCTGCAAAATTAATTTATTTACCATCATTGGCTCAGGACATTTTTATTTCTTGAGATACAAGTATAGTAATGCAATATATACAAATGTCCTTTTAAATTACTGGGTCCTGGCCCTTTTATATTTGACATATTATATGAAAGCAAGAGGTCATTTGATATATGCTTTAGTATGATGCCAGTTACATCTAAAATACTAAAACATTAATCAGGGCAGCATGATGTTTTACAAATCATGAAAAATGTATTGCATGTGTAACTCGTCTTTATCCCATGATCTATCTCTTTTGCAGTACATTTTATTGCTTGGGATTTATAGGGCCATTTCTCTGCATGGCTTATGCAACAACACACATCAGTGTGTCTGCCTTCAATCATCAAAGGGCAAAAATTCAGGTCAGACATCAGTTGTTTGCCAAGCTCATCTGGATTAACAAAGGTCTAGAGCTTGCATTCAGCATACACAGAAAACAATGTGAGGTATGTCTATAGGTAATGTCAACTTACCCCTGAACTTGTAATGCCAAGATTTATGTCCACTATGCTATTAATTCAAAGTAGTATTGACTGTTGCAATAAAAATATTTTTTCCCACTTCCTGCTGTTGTTCCAACAGCTACTGTAGCCCTATACTTGTAGGGCTTGTATACTTGCCCTATAATTGTAGTCCTGCTAGTTTTCACAAAATAAGCAATAAACCTCTCCATGACTCTTACTCAGTAATTTCTGATTGGAGTCTGAGGTAGGACTTCTTTGGGCAACTTTGAATGGAGTAAATATGCTCCTGGAAGAGAATCTTGCCATTTCTGTTCATCCCATCCTGAATACAACATACGGCCTGAGAAAATGAAAGCTATTGAAGACCTGCATAGGAACTTCCCCAATGAAGAAAAATCATTGTTACTGTCAAGCCCTTTGCACTTTTCCCCAAAGCATACGTTTATAGCATTTAATTCTCACAATCACCCTGTGAGCTCTGCAGAATAGATTGCACTGTCTAATCAGCAGGTATGTAAACTTTGCCCAAGATTCAAAAGATTAGGCACAAGAAAACAGAGGTAATGATAAAGATTGGTGCCTTCTCCCCTGGGTTAAGTCAAATGGTAAATAAAGATCCAGAATGAGCTCAAAAATTCCAGAAATGATTCAATGCTTGTAGAGGAATAGAGCTTTCTTGGCTGAATAGATAATTGTTGAAATGAGTTAGTGAGCAGTAAGCATTTATGAAATATTTATTGAAAACAAAGAGGAAGTAAAAGAAATAGCCAGCATCATTAAATCCCCCTCTGGGTGTCTAAAACCTCAATTCACCCCTCAAACATTATGCAGTATCTCAGAAGCTTCTAACAAGGGGCTTGAGATGACAAAATACTCAGAATCTATACTTAATAAAAATGCATTCAGATCATATTGCTCTCCAAGTAAATCACTCTTTAAATGTTTCCTCAAGTGATGTCCACATTGGTACTTTAAAAAATATGTGGAATAACAAGAGGTAATATATCAAAGAGCTTAAGAACACAGACTTGGAGATTTGCTTCTTGGAAAGGTATTTAAACTCTCTAGATACACAAATTCTGATATTTAAAAAGGGGCTGGTATTAGTTTTAAACAAGTTAATGCACACAAAACTCTTGCATTTTGCCTGGTAGATAGTCAGTGCTCAATGAATGTTAATCATGCAGTCTTATTTGTACTCCTGACTTTATTCAATGTGCCTCTGGAACTGAATCAATACTATCTATACTCGGACACAATACTGGATGAACAGAACCAGATTTCAGGGGATTCTTCCCCCCCCCACCCCCCCGCATCGTCAGAAAATTGCCCGACAAGCAACATTGAAAGTCAGACCAAAAAACCCCTTTGTGTGATTTTTCTCCAAATGAACTGAGTAGAGTCCACTCTAATCACCAAAGTAAATTAAATCTTGAATTGTGCCCAAGGCAGAAAAGGCATCTGCCATAACTATTCATTGTAAATAATGGTGTCCTGCAGGAATCCTTTTTAATTGTTCACTTCAAGAATAAAGTTATTTAAAAAGAGAGATGGAGGAAGGAAGGAGGGAAAAAGGGAAAAGAAAGACAAGACAAAGAAAGGAAAGGCAAGGAAAGAGAAGGAAAGAGAGAAACTGAGTTTGGAAAATTGAACAGCATTCCATTAACTCTTGCAGGACAAGATCAGTGACTTTTCCACGAAAAAGAAAGGACCTCAAACAAAGCTAGAAATCAAAACAAAACATAAACAATGTTTTTAGAAGGGAAAGTATATTTATAACATATTAATCTTTCAAACCTATTTTGTCATTTCTTTTCTACTGCCACTAATAAAGTAAGTGGCAACAAGGGAAGACAAACAACACCCTAGGGCCAACTATTTCCTACTATGAGGTAGTCAAGGTTTTTGGATATAGGTAGACCCTGTGTTCTCTGGAGAAGTTAGCAATAGTGCTAGCAGATGAGGTTTATATCAGTTTGGAGGAAAGAATGGGGAAATGTGTGAGCTCTTTGCTCACGACATGGAATTTCATCTTGAATGACCGGTTTGGGGACTCGGCTGAAGGCTCTTTCCAGGGTGATGTTCACACAGTTTGCTCTTCCTTTAGAGACCTGACTCTTGACATGTTTTTGAAAACATTTCATGCCATTACAGAGTAGAAAGGGGAGAATGGAAATTAGAGCTAGAGCCATGAAGAATTCATCCCAAAATACCAGGAGATTCTGACTATTTGAGATGTTCTTCTTAAGCAAAGAGTGCTCTTGTTAAAGAGATTTGATAAACTTTGTGTCCTTTTTCTAACGTCCTTTCATTTAGACTTTTATGGGAAGGATGCTGCAGGCAGGTGTTAGGTTCTCCTAGCCAAGATATGAGAACTATTTAATATATCAGAATGTTTTTCCAGGTTTGGAAAATTAAAATAATTCCTGTGTGCTCCATAAATCAGGGTCCTTTAGTAGTGGTGGTGGGGATAATGATGATGATGATGATAATGATGACAATGATGAAGATGTAGCATTTGCTAACTGCTTACTTTGAGCCAAGTTTCATTTCCAGGGCTTTGCATGTAGTATCTCATTTAATCCACATAAAAGCCCCATGACATGGTATTAACTTTAACAGACCTTTGCTAACTAAGATAGAACTACTAACAGTAGGAGAAATTTGGTCCATCATGTATACTCTACAGCTTAACTCACAGAGCTGTTTTGGGGTGTGGGGGGATTGAGAATATAGCAACAACTGAAATTGTGATTATCAATGGCCCTGGCCATTCTGATCAAAGACATACCTCCCATGACTGAGTCGCTTCTTTACTAGCTGCCGATCACCATAATGACAATAACAAAATTATTAAAGCAATGTTTACTGTTACCAGACTGTCTGCAATTTTCCCTTTCCCCTCTTTCCTGTCTCTTATGATCCCTCTTTTTTCCATTTTTCATTGATAATGATCTATTAACTGTTCTCCCTTATTAGTATATTTGCAAATAGACAATTAATTAAAATTTTATAAGTTATTCTTTGATATGAGTCCGCAGAGTTTAAGTATCTTGCACCAGTCACACACACAGTAAGTAAGGGAATATGTATTTGAACCCAGGCAGTCTTATTTGCACTAGATAATCTCCTCCAAAAAAAGTCTGAAGTTTATGAGCCTACAGTTAGGATACAAAAGGAGTTCCAAGTGAGAAAAATGGCAGCAACGATTGTCTCTGAAGCTATAAAATCATTTTCTCTCTCTCTCTCTCTCTCTCTCTCTCTCTCTTGCACACATGCACACACACACCCCTCACAAAAAAAACCCAGGCATCATGTGACATCCCTTTTGTGATTCCTATTCCATTTCGAGGATTCCTTTGATGTAGTTTTTAGCAAGATTTGGCAAAGATAAATATTTTTATAAAAAAGGAATTGTCCCAGCACTCCGGGAGGCCGAGGCAGGCGGATCGTTTGAGCTCAGGAGTTCGAGACCAGCCTGAGCAAGAGCAAGACCCCATCACTACTAAAAAAAATAGAAAGAAATTAGCTGGACAACTAAAAATATATAGAAAAAATTAGCCAGGCATGGTGGCACATGCCTGTAGTCCAGCTACTTGTGAGGTTGAGGCAGAAGGATTGCTTAAGCCCAGGAGTTTGAGGTTGCTGTGAGCTAGCCTGACGCCATGGCACTCTAGCCCGGTCAACACAGCAAGACTGTCTCCAAAAAAATAGGAATTGTCCTGTAATAGCAGAGGACTGCAATGAGTCTTATAGTGTGTAGGGGTGACCCCGGGGGAAAGACAAAGAGCATCTGTAACACCTGAGACAGCATAGGTCGTATAGATGTCTGACAAATAGAGGGACCAGCAGGCTCATTATGTCCATTCTCCCCAAGTGGTTTGCCACATTCTCCCCAGTCATCTCCCAAGGCCTTTATCTCTATCATGAAGCTCCTCTGGTGTCTTGCAAAGGCTATAACTTTATAACTGCCAAAGTACTTTGCAGCCATCATATCATGAGTGAAATTGGTGCATGCTGCTTGCACATCCCTGCTAGTTTCAGAACTTTCAGAGTGCAATGTCAGTATCTCATACCATAGCCACTTTTTCCACTGAGCCCTACATGTTGCACGTGCTTGATAAATATTTATAGATAATAGAAATCTGAGGCCTATACCCACTGGTCTTGGAGCTAATTTAGTAACTCTTCCCATATTTCCTTGAACATAAACAAAGACAAGTCAGCAGGAAACAACCAGAAGTATGTGACCAAATCTATCTGATGGCAGAAGATGTTCTTTCCAAATGGGAAACTGTCTTGAATTTCTGCTAGTTATCTTTTCCACTTGTTTATGTGCCAATTATTTCTTCCGTTCACATGCATATTCTTAGTGACCTCTGAATGGATGCCAGGAAGCATTCTGCAAAATAAAGAATTGCCAAGATACTTTCAGGTGCCACAGAAGTAAGAAGGAACATTATGTTATGGCAGAGAAGTTACTATAGGACCTTCCTTCATCTTTATTCACAAGGCTGAATATAGAGATTAAAAATCCTACCCAGATAATAATGCCCGGGTCAAGTCAAAATAAAATTTTTTGCACTGATCCTAGACTTTTGCAATTAAACTTATTTGTAGAGAAACCTAGCCCAATTCCATATATAATTAATTCCCAGGGTTATTCTCCAATCACAATAGCAACTCTTTTAAATTTAATTCAATAGTGATCTAAATATGGCAGGGTTCTCAAGATCTTCTAAAACGTGTGATGCAGACTTTTTGCATTTAAAAGTGGAAGTGAATAAGCTAATCCAATGAATTAATGGTAAAGCTAGAAATAGAATTCGGGTTCTCAGAATCTACCACTGTGCATTACCCTTCATAGGACTCTGTTCATATTTTTCAGCCTCTTGACCAAGCCCTGATGCCCTGATGTTTGATCAGCCCACCTTCTGGGAGCCCTATCTGGTGGGTCCCTCCAGTGCTCAATTCTGTCATTCTATCATAAGCTTGTTGGTGTCCTTTTCTGAATTGAGATGTCCCTTTGCTCTGGGTGACTTAGATTGTCTTCACTCAGTGAGTTGATAGGAGCTTGTATGACCATATCCTTTTGCGTAGCAAGCATACTTACAATCATCTTCAAGATTAGCACAAATAATTAAAAATATACTTGTTAAACTGTACTCTGAATTATGTATCACCTCTTGTATTTTCCTGGATAGAGCTGGAACCCATTCTACTAAGTGAAGTATCCCAAGAATGGAAAAATAAGTACCACATGTACTCACATTAGATTTTTAATGTACCTTTTGTAGAAAATTTTAAGGTCTAAGATACCGAGGTTTCAGGAAAATTATTTACCAAAAAAAAAAAGAAAGAAACTCTGGGTTTTGAAATGGACAATTATTTTTAAATATTGCTAAAAATATATTAGTTTTTAAAAAGAAATAGTATTTCTCTATAGAAAGATAACCAACTGGGATTTTACTAAGAAACAAAAAACCCAGACAAGATACGTTAAGTTTGTGGCAACTATCAGCCTGCCCACTTAACTCTTAATCAATCAGGGTCTTGTGGGTGAGACACAAAGATCATAAAGGCTTTTAATACACTCACAGGTACGTGGACTCAATCTGACTGCCCGTGAATCAAATTAAGCAACACAATTACAGAAAATTACACACATGCACATACATGCACAGAATCAGATTTCTGGTTTCTTCTTTAAAACATCTGGCAACACAGGGCTCACAGTTTTACAAAGCAACCACTTCGCAGCTGATTTATTTTGGTAATGTGTGGGCTTTGGAGTATGCCATAGACCATACCACTCCCAACTATCTTAAACCCACCTGTTTGTTTAACCTGTCTAACCCTAACAGGCACTTGAACATGGGACCCTATCACTGTTCATATATGTAAAATTTTTGTAATTTGAACATAAAGCTAGTCATTGCCATTTTTAATTTGCATGCTTGGACAGTATAACTAACCCTCCTTTGTACTCAAAATACTCCACTTTTTCTGCTTTGTCCTAAACCTGAAAACAGCAAAGTAGATGTATAAAAGCAAAGACAGCAGAAGGGTCAATTGCATTTGAAGCAGCCCACGACTGTTTACACTGGCATCATTTCACCCTAGAGATTTTTCCTACTATTTTCTCGAAGCATTCTAACGTAAAGCATTTTCCTGGTTTTCCGATTCAAACACATTCTAGTCTAACCACCTGTGTATGCGATTGATTTGGTTTTAACTTTGAGCTTCATCCCTGAACCAGACCTGGCACCTGCAGAAGAAAATACCAGGGGCTACAAAGAGCAGGCAGGGCCACAAAACAGTGTAATATCCTCCCCCTGTGGTTCGTAGGGGATGCTGTTTCGGGGTGTGCATTTCATCTCACGAGACTCCAGACAACAGAAGAGCTAGACAAAAGGAAAACATGTGAAGGAGCAGTATTTATATTGCAATCTTTCCAACATTTTAGGAGGGAATGGTTTACAGATGTATACCCTCCAATGACATTTACACATCTATTGTTTTCTTAACCTCCTTCCCCATCGTACTGCAAGATTCTTTTCATGAAAAAGATTTCAAACTGCCCCAGTGCCTTCCTGGGATAAAGAACACATGTCCTCCTGATTACAAGGGAAGACATGATGAGCTATATGATAGGCCAAGTGTTAATGTAAAATCAGCCTCAGAAAATAGAATACTTTTATGATTACTTAAGTGTTTGTATTTTCATGCCATAAATTCTTCCCTGTCTGAAACAGACCACTTAACTCAGTCTTAGAACATCAAGCTGCTAATTTACACAGCATTTTGACGGGAAACCGTCTACAGCAATGAATGCACAGTAGGAGATTTTAACAGAAGCCCATCTGGACTTTCAGCTATTGAAGGCAATTTATTCTTAATCATCTATTAAAGAGAGATGCCATAAAAATGAGTTACCATCTCTTGATTATAAATTTCAAGAGAGATTTTATAAAGAGCCCCTTATTTTTTTCAATCTATTTTCAGTGACTTAATTCATCAATGCTTAACTTGGTGTCTTTCTGCCTTGTTATGACTCTTAAAGAGTTGAAGAATGCTGTCAAGGTCACAGCCGTTGCCTTCGGGAAAGGATATCTGTCTTGGACACGTGCTTTCTATTAATTTAGGCCTCTGGACTCCTATCGGATGAAATATGTCTTCTTCAAAGTGTTTTTGTTTGTTTTTTCATTTTAAGATTTTTTCTCAAAATAATCTTTCTCTGATCAGCCAATATTTAAAATATGAAAATGAAAATCTAATTATTTGGGGTGTTGAATTATTTTTAAAAACTCAAGAATATGAGCATCTGAAGACTTTTTTCCTTCCCCTAGCCCTTTGTTCCTTCAATTTGCTCAACTCTTTGCTCATATGACACCTTTTCAGAGAGGTCTTCCTTGATGTATCCTATTTTATATTACAATCTCACCCCACTCCTGGCTGTCAATACCCCTGTCCTACTTTACTTCATTCTGATACGTTACGTATTTATTTATTTCATTCATTGTGTTTTTCCACCTGTTAGAATGTGAGCTCCATGACAACAGGATTTTTCATTCATTCACCCACTTCTGTGTCCTTAGAACTATGTGGTATACAGTATGTGTTGAGAAAAGATTTGTTGAATAAATGCCTAGACAAGAGGAGATGACTCATTTGGCAGATACGGAAAAACAAAACAAAATAATGATGACCAATTTGGAATCAAGAACAGCGCATGACAGATAGTAGGTGCTCAAATAAATGTTTCATGAAACATAAATGAATACGGTAATAAGAGAAATTTAGAAAATAAAAACAGAATAACTAAAATAAAGGTGAAAGAGCTGGGATTAGTACATTCACAATATCTGAAGAGAAGTTATTAGAAATAATTAAGATGGGGTTATGAACATGAAGTTTTCATTTGAAAGCAAACTTGCTAAAGAAGAAAAGAAGGAAAATAGAAAATCAAATGGAAGAAATGTTTTAATGTTAAGATAGTGTTTCAAATTTGCTTAAAAACATTTTTAAATGTGGTTGCTAACAAAGTATACTCATTAAACATGATTAGGAGTATACATAAAGGAAAAAGAAAAAAAATAAAATCACCCATAGCCACATACTTTAAATTCTAGCTCTTTAAATATTTGGATATATTTCTACTATTTTTCTATGAAATTTACATATGAATTTTAATAAACAGGCAGTAAATACTACATATGCTTACTGACGTTTTTTCTTGCAAGGCACTATATTATTCTCTTAGGACAGTTTTGCATTTATCCTATCAATTAACTTTTGATATTCCTTTGTACACAGATGTACCACAATTTTTTTTCTTTTTTTTTCTTTTATTTCAGCATATTATGGGGGTACAGATGTTTAGGTTACGTATGTTGCCCTTGCCCCCCCCCCAAGTCCAAGTTTCAAATATGTCCATCCTTCGGGTGGTGCGCATTGCACTCTTTGTGTATGCAAATACCCGTTAAAGCAGTTCCCTCTTGCTATTTTTTTGCCTCTTCTAAATTAAGTTATGACCATTCTGCTTGATAAATCTTCACATATATCCATGATTATTTTCATAAGTTCTTAGAAAGGAAGCACAAAAAAAATTTAAATTTTGATAAAGATTGCTACACTTCCCCCCAAATTATTGAACCTATGCAACTTCCATTAGCAACGTTTGAGAATGTCAAGTTCTTTTCAATTTCTTAACTATAACTTAAAAAAAAGTTTGCCATTTTGATAGGTGAAAAATAAAATGGAAATTTGGTTGGGCATGGAGATGGATCTCCAGGGAGAACAAATACCACAATTTGGAATGAAATTCTAAAACAGAACATTCAATTTGCGTTATTCATTTGGTTACTTTATATCTTAAATAGACCATCAATGTTAGCAACCCCTCCAGAGTGATTTGTAATCGTAAACCACATTAGCTCTACTATCAGTGCCTTGTGTATACACATCTATAGATTTTATGTAATAAATAGTACCCTACTTTTCTACAAATCATCTGGGCAATTTATAAACATTAATTAAATCACAAGCTTCCTTGTTTTTATAAGCTCTTTGTAGAAGAACAGAGGGTACTCAAGAGTATGGACATGCTAGTCAGATCCAAAATGTAATAAATACATCCATATTCTGAATTCAACATAACCTTCAATCTCTCACAGAAAACTGAAGCTGAAAACAGAGGGTACATATTTTTTAGTGTTATATAATGATGAGCCTTGGTATTTAAGGAATATACCAAGTTCAGAAAACATAGAAACTTGCAATGCTATATTGATTACTGGTAATGACCAATTTAATGTAATAAAATCTGACTCATGATAATCACTTAACCTGTTGATGAGTTGCTTTTCCTCCAAGAGAAAAACTCATCTCTCTCTTAATTAAATTTCTACTTTTCTTCAAGTTTGGGGTCCTCTAAGTCCACACTCCTCAAAGAGGACGTGTAGCATCAACATAGATATCACCTGGAAATATGAGAAGTACAAACTCTCAGGAACTACCTTAAGCCTACAAATCAGAATCTGTATTTTCACAAGATCCCCAGGTGAAAAATATGCATATTGAAGCCTGAAAACATGAAACATTAGAGTTTCTATTAAGCATGTAAACATGGTCACACCTCCCAACTCTAGAGTGTTTGTTGCTTTGTATGAAACATTAAGCTTAGTTCCATCCTGAGTCCATCTTCAGAAGGCAAAGAACAGGAAACGATCATCCTTTGCATAAAGACCTCATGAGATATTTCATAAGAAAAATGGCCATGTAAAGAATGATTTGAAAAATAAGAATTTTCCTGGCTTGGGAGATCTATAAACTTCTCATTTAAAAAGATTTTCTAAGTTTTAGATAAAAATATCAATTTGAAACTAAATCCTACAGTTGTTTCTCTGTGTCAGTGGTAGGAGAAATAATCGCTGGTTGTTTTCCTTGGGCTTTCCAGAAATTATGAAACTACTGCCTTTAGGTTTTTAATCGCTTATCATTGCTAAGTAAAAGCCTCCCCAACACTTAGTGGCTTAAAACTACAATTCATTATTATCTTTCGTGATCCTGTGGGTTGACAGGGTTCAGCTGGGACGTTATTATTTGAGACCTCCCAGGCAGTTACAGTTAGGCTGCAGTGGTCACAGTCACCTGAAGGCTCTACTGGTTAGATGTCCAAGATGGCTGGCCCACCTGGCTGAGAGCTGACATGGGCCGCTGAAGAGGTTGACTAGACCACCTATGTATGGGCTACACATGTGGCTGAGTTTTCTCAACGTATGACAGCTGTGGTTGGCGAGGGAGTGTCCCAAGAGCAAAAGTTCCTGGAGACCCACATGAAAGCTGCAAAGCTTCCTATGCCTGAGCCTCCAAAGCCCCAAACATTACTTCTGCAATGTTTTATTGGTCTATCCAGTCACTAATTCCAGCCCAGATTCAAGGGGGTAGGGAAAATCAATCCCACCTCTCAGTAGGAGGAATAATAAATAATTTCCTTATACCTTCTTTAATTTACCACAAGGTTTTTAAAAGTTAAAACAACTTTTCTAACTTTTAAAGTTGCCCACCCAGATCTACCCCACAAGTGTTCAACACTGAAAAGTATGCGATAAAATCAGAGCCTTGGTTCTACAAAGTCTACTTACAAAAATATCAAAACCTCCTTTATCCTATGTTATGCAAAGTAGGGCTCTGCCTATATATTGATATTTGAGGAGAACTCAGAAGTGCCTTTTACCTTAAAAGACTTTCCCCTCTGTGGTGGTTTTCCTTGATTTCTCTCTTCCTCAAGATCCATTCTTCACCCTCCTCTGATCAACTCTGTGTCAGTGAGGCTGCAGGGTTTACCCTCTGGGCTCCTTTGCTCTTGGGCTTCCAACTGGGTTTGGCCAGTGGCAGGTACTTACCTGCCATTTCTTCCCCTTTTTCTCCCATTGTTAACAACGCATTTCCAGTAGCTGCACCCTCTACTCCTGCCTGTCTTTCCTCCACAGTTTCTCATCCTAATTGACTTTGTTAATTCTTTTTATTCCCTTCTCTTCAGCTCTAGGAGTGATGACAGCTTTCTTCTGTTGCTAGCTTCTGAATGTTCCACAAATCAGATTTCAAAACATTATTTATTTCAATTTTTTTCACAAAAGAATACATTTCTGGTCTGCTAATAGCCAAATAATAAAAATAAAAGACTAATGATTTGGTTGATCTGCAATTTTTGGCGCTGGGAAAAGAATAATTTTTAATAACTGTGAGCCAATAAAGTCCTACCTGTCATGAGAAGGGGCCAGAAAAATCACTGGATACTTCCTTCACTGTGTGCTTCATGGGCTCTCAGTTTTCTGAAAACTAAGACAGGGCCCATTGGTGGTCCCCAGAGGCCAAATGTTGGTGTGACTAAGGAATTACTGCATACATCTCTTTAATTAGAAATATGTTACTTGACCATTTAACTATAAGGGGATGTTTAATGCTACGTTTTCTAGACTACGTTGCAACTAGATGTTCGTGTAATGAAATGGAATATTTGCTTTCAAAGACTTCCTTGTAGCTAGGTATTGATTCAACCTAATTCTGGCCCATGAGACAGGCAAAAAAGGAAGCATGTGGCATTGTGGAGGAGACAGTCTGAGGATTTGTTTCACAGTCCATATGAGAGGACACAAACACAGAGAAATCTTTAGAAATAGTTGGTTGGGGGAGGGGTCATGAAGGTAGCAGACAATACTGGTGTAGAGTTATTTTCCAGTAAGTATACTAATGGGGACTTTTGACTTGAAAAGTTAAATATAAAAGGAAACTTTAGATTCATTTTGTAGCAATTTGTACCCCTCAACTATGTACAGTTTGAGGGGTAGTGGGGTATAGCAGTCATGATTGGTAACTCCTAATGAAACTTTTTGAGTCTATATAGCAATTCTACCACCTAAGTTCTCTGATTTGTTGGGGTAGTTACCAAGAATCTCTAAACTTCAGTCTCATCCACCATAAAATGAGGATAAGATGAATTCATTATAGAATTACAGTAAAGAAGGAACAAGATTAACTAATGAGAAGCACTTAGTTCACTATCTGGCACATATTAACTGCTAATAAAACGTTATCTGTTTCAAATTGTTATTTAATAGATAAAATGATCTAAATGTCTATCAACAGTGAAATAGCTAAATATGGCATAGAATATTTCTAGAATGTAATACTATACACCCATTAAAAAGAATATTAAATATATTTACATAATACATATGTATGTACATATGTATATTTCTCTCTATATATAGAGAACATGATCAACATGTTAAATGATCATCAATTAAATTATAAAGGGAAGTATAGTAGAAAGAGCATATTACCATACCACTTTTGTTTCAAGAAAAGAAAAATGAATACACACACATACAAACACACATTTTCTTCTAAAAAGAATACCTATGGACCTCATGGACTAGGAAATCAAGGAAAAAGTAGATGCCAGAAATTGATGAGATGCTCACCAACACTGTTTCAACTTCTTTCACATACACAAAGACATTTTCCACTCTTTCTTCACTTAGATATGTGTTACATAGCAAGTTCTGGCCAAGGATGTATGAGCAGAAGCTAAGTGTGTCAGTTTCGAACTGAAATGATTAAGAGACCAGAATGCCTTTCCCAACTTCTCTTTCTTTGCTCATTGATTTAGGTGAAAGCAGGGAATCTGCACTGGATTCTAAGGAGGCCTAGGAGAGAGCAGAGACACAAGAAGAAAGCCTGGATTGCTGAGCTAGAACTTGGGGAAAAGCCAACAAGAAAAGCTATCTGTCCTACATTAGACTATAATATAGAAAGAAATAACATTTATTGTAATAACCATCGTAATCTAAGGATTGTTCGTTATGGCAACTAGCACTAATAACTAGAGAAAGAATTATTTTTCTTTTTATATCATTCTGTATTGTCTAGATTTTTGTCTAATGAAATAGTTAAACTAAAATATGAATGAGCTAAGGTGCACCAACCAAACTGTCTTAATTTAGAAGTCAAAACCCATCAGGAAAAATTTCATTCTCTAAGCAGCAGTTTATTTACATTGTTCTCCCTGGTAAGAAATAAGACATGCAGTATAATACTCTTATATAGTGCACTGCTCTGCACATTTTTAAATGTCTTACCAGCTATCTCACCTGTTTATTTTAATTTAAAATATATTTTAACTTTATAAAATACCTGACAGCTAAAGGCTCAAAGTGTCCAAGATACCTACCCGTGTGCCATTGGTCAGATTTGAATAGCTGTAGTGCAATTTCTAGGTAGAAAGTATTCCTTATACAAGGTCTCCCTCGCCCTGCCCCAGATTACTTCAAGCACTTCTCGACTTAATCCAGTCAGTGTCTAATATTAATACTTCAAGGCACAGTTTTTTAAAAGGCCGATTAACTTTCAATAATTCAAATTTGTCACTAATGGGATATGCTAGTAATTACATTGTTAAGCCCCTAATATTCTCATCATAAAATAAGATAATATTTAAAGGACACGGCACAGTAAAAGACTGCGCCCATTTTAATACGGAAGTTGAAATGGAAACCCATATATTTCCCACTTATTTTTCTTTGGCAGATTCTGAATTCACAGATGGTACAGATAACTTGGCTTTGTAAACTAAAGCATCTCTATTTATGATCTTGTCTTGGAAATCTCTTTCGTGGTTAGACCACATTTTGTATACTTCCGATGATGGACATACAATCTGAGCCGAGCCAAGGAAAGGGGCAGGCCACATGAAACATCATCAAGCCTGCAAGTAGCTGCTGCCAAAAAGTTGGAAAAGACAATTTTACAGGTCATGAAGAAAATTGGGACCCAGATCAACCAACAAAGCATTCAGTGACTAGAAAAATAAGTATGTGATGCTCATATCGTGCCCATATAGGCCTCAAAGGAAAGTTATTTATGTGGAACAGTGGGATAGGAATGCCATCTTTAACTATTATTTTCCCAAGAGAGGAAGAAGGTGGTTAGGGAAGAATTAACCTGTGTTTGGAACAAAAAAACCCACATTTTTAAAATAAATTTAAAATTTCATTAAGTGGCCATGTATTTGCATAACATTACCAAAAGATTTATTCTTCCCCTTTTAAAAAAATATTCCTCTTACACCAAGGGTAACCCTCTTGCTAAAACAATGCATAAAAGATAATATATTTTCATTTTTCATTTTCAAGTGTTTGAGTTGCAAATTTACTAATGAGCTTAATGAAAATTTTTGAGCCCAAAATTGAAATTCTTCACAAAAGATATTTTTCAAAAAAAGGTATAGACATTCTTATAAAATTCATCTTGACTTTGGAAAATAGAAACATTAAGAAATTAATTGTGACACAATTTGTGAAATCAATTTTGGTTAATCCACATCTTTCTCGAAAGGACCTGAAATAAAAATCACTAGTTAAAATACAAAAGTCTCTACTACTTTCCATGTTAAAGAGACCAGACTGGATCTGAACTTTCCCTCCCCGTGGAAACAACTAGAAGATTGAACAACATATATGGAAGAGTGGCCTTCAGACATTAGACTACTATCAGTGCATAACTGTGATATATTACAGAAGGTAAAACAAATGACACGAGCCCTAAAATCTACCAGCTTTTTGCCTTGAGCCTTACCACAGACTACATATAACACAGCAAAGAAGAGCCCAGAGCAGAGCTAGAAGGTCCCATTGAGATGACAAGGCAGAAGTTAGGCTTGGAAAGATGGAGATAGCTTGATTTTGTGGGGCAGAATACCATAGACAAAGGAGTTACACAGAGAAAGAGTTCCAGAAATCAGGATAGGAATCTCTTGGAGCCCATTTCCAAGTGCTTAGACCCTAATGAATAGGGTTGGTATTTCCTGACACTTGGCAAAGAATTCTCAGGAAGATTTAACTTGAATAATTCCAAGAGTGTAGACAGGACTAAAAGATATTGAAGTTCTATCTAGCAGAATGCAGTGATTTCAGTGACGATGTAGAACATTCAGTAGGGAGCCTAGAAGGGTTAACTTAAGTAGTAAGGATTAAGTAGCCCTATGATAAAGGATAGTATAGACATGTCCTAACAAATTTCACAGTCATGGTAAGGAGCAAACTAACTCAGAAGTTACTTAACTGCCTTCCAAAACAAAGTTTGCCATTTTTTAAAGGTAAAATAACAAAATTCAGACTTTCAAAAACATTAAATTTATAATATCTGTTATCTAATCAAAAATAATAAGACATAAAGGAACAAGAAATTATGACCAATAACCACAAGGGAAAAAAAATCTGCCAATAGAAATAGTAGAAATAAAGATAACAGTACCAAGAAATGAAGATTTTAAAAGAGTTGTTATGAATAAACCCAAGGATTTAAAGAAAAACATAAATATCAGGTTGAAGAAACAAGATATAAAAACAAATCAAATAGAACATCTATAGAAAAAATTAATATATATATTTTAAAAATCACGAGGTAGGTTTAACAGATGATTAGATATTGCAAAAGAAAAGGTAAGTGAACTTCAAGAAATAGCCACAGAAGCCATTGAACACAAAGCACAGAATTAAAAACATTGCAATAAAATGAAGAGAGCCACAATGACCTATTTCAAGCAGTCTAATACACATGTGATTAGAGTCTATATTAGTTTCCTATTGCTGCTGTAAGAAATTATAACAAACTTAATGGTTGAAAAACAAAATTCATTATCTTAGCATCTTGGAGGTCAGAAATCCAAGAATGGGTCTTCTGGGCCAAAATCAATGAGTTGGCAGAGCTGTATTCCTTCTGGAGACTGTAGGAAAGAATCTAATCCTTGCCTTTCCCATCTTCTAGTAGTCACTGCATTCCTGAGTGTCTGGCCTCTTTTCCATCTTCAAAGCATATCACTCCAACTTTTGTTCTCATTATCACATTATCTTTTCACTCTGACCCTCCTGTCACCCA
>NW_012138191.1:2117886-2120321 GCF_000956105.1 Propithecus coquereli | reverse complement strand
AAATAAAATTATTTAAAACATATAAATGCTGAAAGGTTGTTATTTGTTTGCATTCTCAGGGGTTTTATTTGTTTATTTGATTGATTGTTTTGTATCAAAATTGTGTGATAAGAAATACTAAAGAAAAGTCTTCTTACAGCAGGAAAATTGTGTCAAATACAAATTCAAATCCACTTAAAGAAATGAAAAGAGCCAAAAATGGTAAATATGTTTTCTTTTCTTGATGTTTTAAAGTCAAGAAAATTGATTGTTTAAGCAGAAATTAGAAGACTATGGACCAAAGGCTGAATATGGCCCCCTGCTTCCTTTTGTAAATAAAGTTTTATTGGAACATTGTCACACTATTTGCGTATCACCTATGACTGCTTTCACACTACAATGTCAGAGTTCAGTAGTTTTGACAGAGACAGTATATGATCTGCACAGACTCAAACATATACTATCTGGACCTTTAGGAAAAGAAACTTGCTGACACCTGATTTAAAGAACAACAATTTATTGTAGAGTTTACTACATATGTAGAAATAAATTGTATGACAAGTCATATAAAGAAGAGG
This sequence comes from Propithecus coquereli, assembly GCF_000956105.1. Classification (NCBI taxonomy): domain Eukaryota; kingdom Metazoa; phylum Chordata; class Mammalia; order Primates; family Indriidae; genus Propithecus; species Propithecus coquereli. The sequence continues at coordinate 2,119,764 of NW_012138191.1, read as the reverse complement.
AGAAATGGAAGAATATTATTTATAAGGTTATCACATTACACTTGAAGAGGTACAATATTATTTGAAGGAATTCTGTGCAAATTATATACCTCATAAAATCATTCCTCAAAACCAGAGAAAATATGTATAGCAAATAAGCCAATAGTAGAGATAAAATGAAATATGACACTTGCTTAGCTAAAATAAGGCAGGACAAAAAGAAAAAATAAACAAAAAATTGGGCACGATTGAAAGTTAAAAGCCAGAAGCTAGATCTAAGCACATCCATGTCAATAATTATAGTGAATGTAGACGGCATAACACTCCATTTAAAAGGTAGAAGTTTTCAGACTTGATTAAAAAAAGAAAGACATAATTGCTCTCTGCAAAAACCACTCAAATTAAAAAGACATAAATAGGTTAAAAGGATGAAAAAACATACCACACTAACACTAATCATAAGAAAGCTGGAGTGGCTATATTAATATAAGACAAAATATACCTCAGGACAAGGAATATTATCAGAGATAAAAAAAGGAACATTTCATAATGGTGAAAGGTTCAGTTCATCAAGAATGCACAACAACCCTAAAGTTCATGGCCCTGATGACAATGCTTTGAAATGCATGAAGCAAAAATTAACATTACTAAAAGGAAAATAAAACTAACCCACACATATTAGTGATTGTCAGAGACAAGTGAACAGAAAATCAGTAAGAATACCGCAGATATGAACATTTTCAACTAGTGTGAACAAATTGATATTTAAAGAACACTCCACTTGACAACAAGAAAATACATGTTCTTTTCAAGTGTAAAGGGAGTACATATGAAGAGAGACTATATTGTGGGCCATAAAGCCAGGCTCAAAAAATTGGAAAAATATTAAAATTATACAGAGTATATTCTGCTACCCAGTAAAAGAGTCCGTTTTAAACAAATCTAATAAAATAAGCAAACATTAAAGTAAGTTCTAGATAATAAATACCCCATTTGGTTTGAAGCATTTAGAAAAAAATAATAACCAGACTACTCGCTCTAAAAATTAACCTTAACTAATGACCTACATTCATTTAATTAATAAAAGTTTACACTATCAGGTGGAAGTATTTACTTCATTTTTAAAAGCCCAGAATTATGTAAATTAATGACTTATGTTTTCCTTTTATTTTGATCAACTGGTAAGCATGTGTCTATGGCAAATTGCCTCCCGCTGCAGCAAAATCTACCCAGTCACTAGGCAGCAGCTTGCGTTTTAGCCAGATGTGATACACCCCAAATGTATTATTACAAAGGCAGACAAAACCACCACCACCAATTGCAATTCAATTATTTTACAATATACAGACATTGCTGCAAATGCAGTTGGATCTTGAGAACCATATTATTCTGTCAGGAACTATGTCATATTGAGAAATGAAGCCCATCAACAAATTATTCACATGTGTTTTCCCTCTATTCCCCTCTCTCTCTCTCTGTATAATTTCATGAGAATAAAGATATTTAGGGGAAACAGAAAAAAAAATTAGTTCATGGGAGTTTAAATCTAAAGGAATCTAAGGGAGTTTAGTTCAGATATGCAAACTTTAGGGAAAGATAACAGAACAGAACGAAGTCCAGTCCTTTTAAAAAGCAATATCAGAATAGAAACATTTAAGAGAGATATTTAGAGTAGTATTTGCAGACCAAGAGTCTAAGTAGATGCAAATTTTAGGGAAAGAAAGTAGGATCCCAGGCCAAAACCCGAACACACCAAGATGGCATCTATTTTAAAACCCCTAAGGTCAGAATTAATATTGATGAAGCATCTTATCCACCTCCTTCCTCCAGGAATGATCACATTCAAACACAATAGAAAAAAAGTTTTACTAACCTTAATTATGACCCTAATTTCTAGGA
>NW_012138191.1:2089898-2116306 GCF_000956105.1 Propithecus coquereli | reverse complement strand
AACTCCTGAGCTCAAACAATCCGCCCGCCTCGGCCTCCCAGAGAGCTAGGATTACAGGCGTGAGCCACTGCGCCCGGCACTCCCTAAGTTTTTATTCCTTCAAATGCTAGTGTCCAGCCATTCTCTTTCCAGTTGGTTCATTCAGAGACATCATTTTCTATTTTGAATTGTACTGCATTTTCTTTCTTCAAAAAAAACTGTGAGATGCTTTACAGTATAACTATATAGAGAAAAGTGAATTGGATTTTACATAATATCAAAAGTGATAAAAACACATTAGTATCAGACACCATGCTTTACTCCTAGGAGAATATAACATTCTATATAGCAATAAAAAATTGAAACTGAATGTCTGTCAAAAGGGAAGTGGATAAAGATATTGTTTTAAAATTATATAACACGATATTATAAAACACTTAAAGTAAATTAAAAATATATATTTATTTATTTATATATATATGATATATATGCAACTTGAGATCTCAAAAGCAAAGTGCTTATTGAAAAAAGTAGTCACAAAATGATACACAGCATGCGATAACATGCATGTAAATTTAAAAATGTGATTTAATACCATGTATTTTTTATGAATAAATTATGAATCTCTCTAGGAAAAATATAAAAGCATGGACTAAAAGATGCACCCTACATTCATTACAACGTTTGCCTGTGAGAAAAGGACTAGGAAGGGAAAAGTGAAAACTTTATTTTTAATGCCCTAATTATTTTATTTAAAAAACATGAATGTGACTAAATAGTAACATTTGTTAAATCTGGGTATTTTACATGTGTCTTGCTTTCATTATTTTCTGTAGCTTTCTACATTTTCTAAACATTAGGCATTAAACACAAAATTTATTAATAATTATTTGTTTAACAGGTTTTGTGAGTTTTTCTTTTTTTTTTTTTTTTGTATATGCATAAATGTAAGGACCAAGAATTGTCACTGCTTAGATGTGACTTGGATTGAAGAACACAAATATAGTCAGTTCATGGGCCACAAGTCACGGGAGCAACAGCTTACTCTTATTGGATGAGATGAGGTCACTGGCTCTATTATTTCACCAAAAATAACTGTACATTGGAATAAGGATTTGTTAAGTGGCCTCTGTAGAGGCTTTTCTTCAAAATAATTTTCTTACTGCCAAGAACGTGCAGCAACACTTTCAAATTTCAATAAGAGTAATATTTATTCATATTAACACCAGACTTGAAATTATAGTAATCTTTATCTTTGTCAGATGAAAATACTGCAACTTAGATTCCGGTATGCGCTTGTTATCGCCACGTCTGGCTTGAACTCTCAGGTAGACACGGCAGTATCTAGTATTTAGCCTCCATTCAGAACTGACTCTCCCGCCACATACCATCAGTTACAGTAAATCACATGCCCCCAAGACAATGGCATGAGGAAGTACGTACTACCCACAGAGTAGGAGATAAGAAAGAACTATGAAAAATATCGTAATGACCACACCAATGTTCATTATATTGGGATGCATCTGTGTCAGTTTTGGTATCAAAAAGTGTAGGGTACAAAGGTAGGGGAAATTTTGCAATACAACTTTATTTCTATGTTGTAAATTACAGATAATAGCTATACCTGAACCTGACTTTGAACAATGCCCTTATTCTTTGAAAAAGGGTGGTTCAGAGATGTTCAATAACTTTCTTGGGGTTCCACAACTTGCAAAAGGCAAATGCTGGATTTGAATCCAAGTCTGCCACCATTAATAAGCTTATCATTGATATGTAATAGGCTTCTAAGCTCCAACACATAAAATGTTGTGGTTTTAGAATACGGTCTCTCAGACCTCTTAAACGCTACACCATCCTTTAGTTTGGGCATATAGCAGAGTTACTTCATTGCTATTTCCAGACATGGAGGCTTGCTTCATAGTTTTTCAAAGCCTTTGTCTGAGAGCCCCAAGTTCAGCTGGGACTAAGGCTCTTGCCATTGATACATTTAGCACCAAGAGGCATTTAGCAAGGTTTGAAAATGTGTTTTGATAAAAATTTTAGTTAAGTCAGAAGTTTAGCCCCTGCCAGTGTGAGCTGAATAGTATTACAGTATTTCAGGTAGCACGTTCAATCTACACAAGTGATAGGTCAAGAGAAATGTGCTTAGGTATTAAAAGAAAATAAAGAGGAAAACATAAGTGTGACACATACCTCCTCTTACATAGTACCTTTGGCACACACCGTCATAAGAGAGCATGTATTAAAATTTTTATTTAAGGAAAAGAAATCAAGAAAATAAGAATTTTTTTAGATAAATAAAAAAAAATCACAGTATTCAAAGATATCAGCATGTTTTTTTCTGGGATTCACAATTTCAAGTCCCATAATGTACCTGGCCATCTTGCCGGAAAAAAATTAATGACAGTTTATTTAAATAAATCAAAAAATAAAGTTGAAAAATAAATAAAATTGTATTGCCAAAATAAATTTCACACAACGGTAACTTTTTGGTCATCACATTCAATTGCCCTTTCTTCCTCCCAATATTACTCTAATTTTTGAGGGGAATATGTTTTACTATATATCTTACCCAAAGAAAACATAAACTAGGGGATTTTTCTATTAATAGTATGCAGGTAATAGGGGGAAGAAGAAAGTAACGTTGAAGATCAGATGTCTTTCATGAGCTAGCATTGTGCTAAATACATTGTATATCTGTTATATATTGCATATGAAAAATTCTAGAATAAAAGTCAAAATAATGGTCAGAAAGCTTAAAAAAACTTATCCTGTGGTTGAGTGAAGAAATAAGGACTTAAACCCATCTGGTTGAACTCCAGAACTGAACCTCTTTGGTCAATGAGGACAGATCCGCAAACCTTTTGAAAAAGCCTCCAAACCACTGTTTATGAGTCCTAGAAATGTGATATCTAGAAATTATCACTGCAAAGCACTCACTCTAAGAATAAAACAGTGACAAATAAAATATTACATACCCACCAGTATTAACTTGAGTCTTTACAAAACCCATGGCCTTTGGGCCACTGTGAAGACTGTCTATTCAGAGAAGGGTGGGATAGCCACCCCAAATCATTTCATGCTTCCAATTTTTCATGGGTATCCTGATGATCAATGGAATAAATTAGTTTTGATGTCTTAGTCTTAGGAATCAGATGGGAGAAATCAATTCATTTCATACATTAACCTACACAGATATAGCTCTCACTCATACTGCATTTTTCCTGTCATAAAAAAGTTACAATGAATTTCAATGGAAAAGTCCTGAAACAAATCATGTTCTTTAAAATCAGTGTTGTATATATTTGATAGTCCATGAGAAAGACTGGCTGTGATCTGCACCATGCATGAGGCTCCAATCCAAACCTGAACTGAGGCAGTTAGAGTAATGTCCCACTCTGCATTTGTTCTACTCCATCATTCACTATAACACCAGGTTTAGGTACAAATGATGGTAGGATGCAGCTGTTATAAAGCTGCTTGTAATTCAGCATCCTGTATCATGGGGCCTCATCCCTTCATTTGCATAAGGAAGCAATGATGTTATGATGGTTTAAAAAAATGTCAAAGAAAGAAGCCCCCTGGAAAACAGCATGACATCAGGTATTTAAAGGGAATGATTCAGAATGTTCCAGCTGCAATGATAGGAGGGGCAAGTCCAGCCCTTTCATTTTACACATACGAACTCTGTGGACCAAAAAGATTAAGTGATTCAGGCATGGTGACACAGCAGGTCTACACAGCCATGACTACAGCCCACTACAGCAAACTCGGTACTACAGAATGTAAAAGAGGATATTTGCTCTTGAATCTGTGCTACGATAATGGGTCATTCAAGCTACATTCGTGTATTAGCTAATACGCTGAGGTTAGAAGGAATACATCTTTCCATGTATGTCATATCTGTCTCAACCACAATTTTATGTGATACAAATATAGATACATGGATACATTTTCTTTTTATAAGGTCTAAGCTTTTTTTTTAAAAAAATAAAGATACCAATGAGATAAATAAGCCCTATAGCTCAAGCAGAGCAGTTATGAACCTGTCCTTTGCATTAACTTCTAACCCAGTTCCCATTTTCTTGTCCTTAAAAAAAAAAATCAAAGGTTAAGCTGGAAACACCCTTTATATAACAGTGGCTCAAATAACCTTCTTCCAAATGAAACAGAGACTCATTAAAACTTTTGCCAATCTGCTCCTGCAAAGAAATTGGCCAAATACATAGGAGTTCCCACAAAATCACACCCAAGTGCAAGTTCTAGCTAATATTGGTGATGGTAGACTTTCGGAAGGATTACAGTCAACCTGATGCTACAAAAGAATCTCCAACCCCAACCCATGAAGATGAATTTTCTCCAGACTGGTCTGTGTTTAATCAATCAACTAAAATCAGTTGCATATTTTCTGTGTCCAGTTGAGCATATAAAGAAATATGAGTTGCAACCTATATCATCCAGGGCCCAGTCAAGCAAACAAATAGTTTAACAGAAGAAAGTTAATATCAGGAACTGGTTAAAAAAAGAGTTGAAGGGTAAGTCAAGACATAGTACTCCAACCCAGAGATTAACAATAGCAGAAAGCTACGACTGCCCCCAGGACCAGAGAGTCAAAGGGAAAGGATACTCCCTGACACGAGGAGCTGGCATCTCCAGGTAGTTGCTGAAGCCATTTCAAGGGTAACCTACCAGGTTACCAGACACAATTAACTCTCTGTGCCTGATACACAGAAAGAAGGAGAGAGAAAAGTACCTTGCTTTATCCTCTACTCTCACCCTAGAATCTACCACTAATAATTATTGTACCTTCAAGCCAATGAGAAATGTAGTTTTTATTAGTTCTTCTCTTTCATTCCAGTTATCCATTGCTATGTAACAAATTATCTAAATACATGGTGATATAAAACCACAACCATTGCATATGCTCACAGAGAGATGTAGAAGCTCTGGCTTTGTTCTATGATACATGGAGCCTAGGATAACTGTAAAGGCTGATGCTGGAGGACACTCTTCAAATATAATATCTTCCTGCACAGATATGTGCCTGCATTGGGATAACTAAAGGACAGACACAGCAGGGACTATCAACTGGAATACCTACATGTGACTTCTACAGCATTACAGTTTCAAGTTGGTCAAACTTCGGACATCGTATTTCAGGGTACTAAGAATGAATCTGACCAGAAAACAAGGCTGAGTCTACATGGTCTTTCATGATATACCATTGGGAGTGAGTTGTACTTTTACAGCTCTGTGTTGTTGGTAATATGACATCACTTTTTCTGTACTCTGTGCAGAACGCTGTACAACTCTGTTGATAGAAGCAGTCACAAGCTTACCCAGATTCAATGGAAGGGGGAATGTAGCCTGCCTCTAAGCAAGAATATAAAAGGATACATAGCCATGTTTTAAAACAGACTCTCCTAGGCACAGAGAAAACCAGAATAAATGTAGAACAAAATTCAAATAAGAATGCAAGGACTGAGAAAAAATACCAGAAAACAGTACAGTGATGCACATCTGAATACATCTTGAATAATTGCCAAATAAGTAGCACAGGCAGTGAATGTTTCACAAGATCAATAGGGAGAAATCACTGAAGAGAGGTAAGCATAACTTCCAGAAACCATTTTCCACTTACCCTAAAGACAAAGTAGGAAACTGTAGGGAAACTCTCTAATTCCCCCAAACTTTAAAAGAGCACATATACAAGTTAGATACAAACTTAGGTGAATTCTGAACTCTTGGAGGTCAGTCCTTCTGTTTACCTAACATACATGCAATTTTATCTTCAGGAGTAGCACTTTGTGCCAATAGCTTGACTTTCATTCTTAATATGAAGTGAAGTCATCTTTCTCCAGGTGTGCAGAACACAGCTGTTACTCAAACATAAAGCTCTCTGGCTTTGTCCTGGTCCATCCTCTCTACCCTTGATATTGGTTCTTCCATGTTCTTCCCTCCTCTCTTTCCTCTTCCCCTTCAATCAACTCACACCCTGCCTTGCAGACCTTTTAGTTGTTGGCTTACTTTGTGTTCTTATCCTCAAATTCCAGTGGAACCTCTCAGCCTAAAGCAGCTATTACAGTTTTTGTAGGATGTGGTGAGTCCAGCAGTCTTCAATTACCACTTGCAGACCTCCAGACCTCTCTGTGGTGAGGGGAGGAGGACCCTGGCCATTTTCTGCCTGAGACAGATGACTAAAGCAAAGCACATGACCCAAATTAGCAAAGGAAGAAGTAGGGACACATGGAAAGAATTTCCTTCAAACAAATAAAAGTTTTTTTGGACTCTTCTTTTATGATTCAAATCTTCTGTTGTTAAGTTAGAAGCTGGGGTCATGGAAAAGGGAGAAATAGTTGGTGAGTGGATGACAAAAACTTAGAAACTGAAATTGACCACTTCTGTGTGAAGAAGATATAAAATCAATGCTTATTCAAGAGGTATTCATATAGCTTTACCATGTAACAATATATGATTAAACAATCCCTGTGCTCTCTGTTCCATTTGGCTTTCTATTTTGGTTAGCACAAAAGCAGTCATGACCACAAGGCTTTTATTTTATGTGCAAACAGAAGGCTTTGGTGAGTGTCCATTTGTCCTCTGATTAACAACCACACAGAGATGTAGCAATAAGCTGTGCTAGGAAGCAGATTTCCACTCCTTTATACACTGGGGGAAAACTGCATATCTTAAAGCTGCTACTGACTACCACAGTGGATTAGGAGGGGTGAAGACTGGTGTTAACAGCTTCCTTTAAATTCAGTAATATTTGACAGGCCTCCATTGTTGGGAATAACTGTGAATTAAATTCTGGACAAAAATAGAAATGATTTCCAAATGATCATGTGTTTTAAAGAAACTGGACCGGTCTACATTCAGCTCTCAGAAACACACCCTCCCAACACAGGATAAAGTGTATAAATTCTAATTCTTTACACCTGAAGGTCTCTGCTTCTGATCCGAAGGTATTTCAACCCAATTCCTGTGCCTTAATGCTCTGTGGTTGGTGTCTGTGTCAGTGGATCCCTGTGGACCTTACTTCATGAGGTCAGGTGAAATAAAAGGGAAACACGCCATTGTCTTCAACTCCTTGGTTTTGGCTTTGAATGTATGCTTTTTACTTTTTTATTTTTATACTTTCTCTTCACATTGATAATCACACTTAATTAAATGTTCTTTCCTTTTGAATGACAGTTTCTTTGAACAAGAGTCTTCTGTTTCATTTAACCTGAGGGTGCACATTTTATGCCTATGACTCTTCTCTAGGTAGTGCATCAGAAAGCCCATGTGTTGGGCCTTGGCATAGACCATCAATTCCTCTGTGCGGTAATGAGCAAGAACAGCAAATATAGCTAAAGAAATCAAACATGCAACACCTCCCAATCCAATTGAGCAACAGAGAAGAGATACCACCAGACTCTAACAGAGAACCATAAATGTCATGAAGAAAATGATCTCTAGAGGAGTTTTCATAATACATAAATTAGGCAAGTTTATTACAGCTGAGGACATTTACTCAACTTGACATTGCTGCACTGGCCCCCAAGGACAAATTAGACTATAAATTCTGAGTGTCCTGAAAGCATGTCATACTCTCCTGCTACAAGAACACTTTATTTTTCTCTAAAACCTTACTTTACAGTTTGTGGACTAGCAGTAGCAGCAGCAGTATCACCTGATTGGAAATGCCTCATTCTAGACTTAACTATTCAACAAGGTTTCCAGAACCTTGATCTTCCATGATCTTTGTGCACACGAAATTTGGAGAAGCTCTCGCATAAGAGATTCTCTCCAAATGTGAAAGGTGAAAGGTACAGAAGTCCCCCACCTGCTGTTGAAAGAAAGAGTCCGCTCACCTGTTAGAAGGCAAGCTGCAAACGGGGACAGCGTTACATAAACCAAGGCCCCCTGTTAGTAGTCACTTTGGAAATTCCCAAACTGTGAGTTGGATTAGTCCAGAAGCTGTGGTTACCAGGCAAGTCAAGGGCCCAAACCACCTCAGAAAGATTCCAAAAACACACTCTGTGTCACAGTTTCAAAACAAAGCTAGTAATATTTTAATCCCCTCACCACAAGGGCATGTCTAATATAGCTTGTCAGGAGGCCAGTGACTTAGAGAAAGGAATCTGGGTTTTCCCGGTTCTATCAGCGCTTTGAGATTGAAAAAATAAACTAAAATGAGTGTGCCTCGGAACTGGTAGCAAATGAGAGCAGTTCGAGCAGACAGCAGGCCTGCCTCCAGCACTAATGATAGTTCAAGGTCCTTCCATGGGTTTTTAATGTTAGGCTTTCCAGATTGTTCACTTGATGATATCACCACATACTTTGAAAATCCTTTTAAAAATTACCATAACATTCATGGAAAAAATAAACAGAGCTGAAAATTCTCCTTTTCCAATGGATTTGAGGATTTTAAAATCCTGATTTCAGATTCATAGGATACCACTCTTTTTCCATGTGCCTTAGGGTCAGAAATATCAAAATTCTTCTCCAGAAACATTTCTCATTTTATCTATAGTAACTGATACATGAAAAAAAGTATTTGCAGCAAGGCCTGATATAGTGTCCAGGTTGACACTTACTGATTCAGTTGTTTCCCTAAAGCAGCGGCAGAGATCAGGAAGAACAACACTCACAGCCTCACCAACCATGACTGCCCTGTTTGTAGTTGGCCCATGGGGTTGACTCACCAATGGAGCAGTGACTTGGAGTTCACTCTTTGGGTCTCCACTGTACCTGACTCGAGCCTGATTACTCTGGCACTCTGGTGTACATCTGTTCTTCACACTTAGGTGACAGTGGCTCTTTGACCATAAGCTGGGGAGAGCTCCCTTTTCCACCTTCAGGTCTCTTTTTATGGAAAATGATTTTGGCTTCCATTCTTAAAGGATTTACCATAATTTGTTCTCTTAGTATTAAGAAATTTTTTAACAACCAGTGGTTTGAGTTTTTGGACCCACTCTCCAAAATAGCCAGCTCATTGCCTTCTGATTTAGTTTCTTGTTATTGAATTTGGCCCACTGCACTTCCATTCCACCTAAGACGACCGACTCGCCATGCTTACCGCTGAATGTCCTGCCTCCCGAGAAACACCTCAGTCCCAGCAAACCAGGACTGTTGGTCACCCTGAGTGTCCTGAAAGCACTTGATACTCGCCTGCGACAAGCACACTTTATTTTTCTCTAAAACCTTGCTTTGCAAAGAGTGGTTTGCAGAGGAGCAGCGGCAGCAGTGTCACCTGACTGGAAATGCCTCATTCTAGACTCAACTATTCACCTCCCTTTTTATCGCTGCCAACTCCCACCTGCATCCCTAACTTCCACTACCAAATACACACACTTTTCCTGTTCACCATCATGTTCATATTTGTGGGTTCCTGTTCTCTTTTCCTTCCTCTCTCTCCCTCTCTCTCTCTCCACACTTTTCTTCTTTCATTTTCAATTTTGTTTGCTAAACCCTTCTCTGTCCCTGGGAAACAGAGGGTGAGCAGGGTAGAGAGAGACAAAAGCATGAAGTCATTTAGGGATTTTATCCAAACTATACTAATTATCTTAATAGAGTCAGGAATAGGGTAATGCCTGTAGTATGATCCAAGTTGTAAAGGAAGAGCTAATATGTGTTCTCTCCAATCACAATGGTATATTTTCACTGGATAAGATATGAAAATTTTGGTGGGGACAGGATTGAGGGGGTGGGAGGAGGACGTTTAAATATGATTTTTTAAATAAGTGGACTAGGAGATTTTTGTGCATACTCTCATTTCATCTCCAGAAAAGTAAGGTACGTATTTCTTAATTTATAATAGAAACAGCAGTAGAAAAATTAATTTGCAAATTTGCTAATGCCCATCAAGCTAATAAGTTGCAGAATCAGGATTCTGGAACTAGATCTCTTAAAGCATTACTAGTTTTATTCAGAAGATAGAGGGAAGAAGACATGAAGAAATATGCATGTGGAAAGTATTTGGTAAATTTGCAGATAGATGAATCAGTTCCTTTAGATTAGATGCTGCAGGAGGAACTGGTTTGCAGACCAGTAGGCAGAATGAAGAACTGGATGTTGTGAGAGCCAGGTCTGCATGGGTAGACGGGGGTACAGTGGCATGGAAATGACATGCTGAGAAGTGTAGACATCTCCTGGAATATGACAAGTTCGATGCATCTCTGGAGAAGTATTAAACATTACACTCTATATTTAACTATAATAAGAAATATATTTGTGAAAATGCTACAAATTAGTTGTGGCCACTTGGAACTAGTAAAAAGATCAAATACTATGGCTTGAATGTACCCCCTACACAACCTAGGTGTTGAAACTTATTCGTCAATGTGATGATATTAAAAGGTGGGGCCTTTAAGAGGTGATTAGTTCACAAGGGCTCTTCCCCTCATAAATGGGATCGAGGCCCTTATAAAAGAGGCTTCACTTACCCCACCCCTCTTCTGCCATGTGAAGACACAGCCTTCCTCTCCGCCAGGCATTGCGGCAACAAAGCACCCTCTTGGAAGCAGGCACCAGCCCTCAACAGACAAGTGAACCTGCCAACAGCTTGATCTTGGGCATCCTGGCCTCCAGAAAGGTGAGAAAATAAATTTCTGTTCTTCATGCATTCCCCAGCCTATGGTACTACGTTAGAGTAGCACAAACAGACTAAGACACCAAATAATTGAAAAAAAAAAAGATTGATTTAAAATTTGTAAAGACATTAAAATGCATTCCAAAATCCAAATGAGATATACCAAAGTTGTATAGCAAAGTTTCTTATTGGCTTTGCTTCAAGGAATCTATTTTAAGGGATTTATAACTATTTTGATAATGAATACACATTTGTTGAATTTCTTTGCTCTCTGGTCTAGAACAAGGTATGGAGCGAGGGGGCTAGGACACAACAGAAGTATAAGATGTGAATTTGACAGTCCAGTTAAGAAATCAGAACATACACAGGAAACCAATAGAGAACAGGGTAATAGATACGGGACCTAAACATACTACTCAGGAAGTTGGACTCTCAGAAACAGAAAAGAGAATACAGATATAGTAGTCTAAAGAATCTTAGTACTTGAAGAAAATCTTATTTTCTTGAATATCGTAAGCAAGTCCTCAATAATATTGTCTTAACTGTCATAAAATTACAACATAATAATAAAATTGAGTTCTTATTCTCTGCTGAGAACTATGCCAAGGATTTTACACACATTACTTAATTTACTCTTCCCAACAGTTCTATGAAAAAGTGCCATAATATTCCCACCTTTACAGGAGAGGATGTTTAGGAATGAATAAGGCAATAATTGAGAGGTAGGGGCTAACTTGTCCAAGACTGACCCCTGCAGCCTGGCTTCTCAGAAAGGGAACTTTTCTTTGGCAATGTCCTGTGGGAAACCCGCTACAACAAATATTTAAACCCATCAATGCTGGGCAACAGTGCGGCTTAGACCCCAACTCCACCTCCCCCCTCCCTCAATCTTGCCAGAGGAGGGGTTCGCGTTTCACCAGCCAAGAACACCAATGTTGCTGCTAGCTCAGTAATCAAGGACACCCGTCTGGCTGCCCATGTAATCCCACTGCGATTACAGGTCATGGAATCCAGATCACACCAAGACAGGAGCTTGTGCCTCCCCCCACTCCCAGTCACAAGTACTGAGCTGGTGGGAGAGGGCTGGAGCTCAGTTTCTGTCACCATGTTGTCGTTATGCTGTCATATCCTGGTCTCTGGCCTTCTCACCAGGGAAGGCCAGTGCATCCCTAACCATGGAGCTTAAGCGCGTCACAGCCTGAGGGTCAGAATCCCTCTGGCAAAGTCAGAAGTCAAGGCCTGCCAAATTTAGGTCACTGCCCAACACTACGAGGGCTCGAGGGGATGCAAACACCTGCTACTGGCCCTGGGGTGGTGAGTTTCTCCAAGGAGCACTGCTCCTGCAGGCTTGTGTGTGAGCATGGCTTCGCTATTGTTTGCACTACCATTGTCTGCCAAGGGCCCACCTTTAGTAATGTCAGACCTAAAAGACAAACCTTTCAAACTGATGATGGCTGAATGGATTACTGAATGTAATTCATATTGGTGTTATCAATGAGTTGACAATAAATGATGTCATTGAGTCAATATCATTTACATTATTTACATAAACTTCTAAAGGCAACCGAAGATATTTTCAATATTTTTTATAACCAGTATCTGTGATTTAAATGTCCAAAAACTATTAGAAAACACGATAACATATATAGTTGAGGGATGGTTATTTATATGTTTAAAAACATGGTCAGATGAAAACACGTTCTATTTAGTGCTACAATTGTATATAGGGAACCTTCTCCTGGGTTTCGATCTTGCAGAACGTGGGGACATAAAAACAAGACAGACCTGTCTTCATGAGGCTTATAATCTAGTGACAGTTCTTAGATGATAAACAGAAGTTTCCAATCCAGAGTGACATGTGCTGTATAAGGAGTGGTTCTGGATGCCACAGGGACAGAAAAAGAGTTTAGTAGAGGTTTACAGAGACAGAAACAGCAAGTGGAAATATCAGAGTCCTTCACCCAGTGTCATGAACTGGGGTTAGGAAAAACATTTCATCTTTATTTCCAATAACTCTAACTGAAACTTAGCATTTCCTTCTATGATTCTAATGATTGTAGGCAACAGACCACAGGAGCATTAGTAGAACCTGGGATCACAGAATAGAAACCATAGATATTTTCGTACCACATCACAGTTGTTGGAGGTATCTCCAAATATTCTTTCTACTTATCATCACTTCAAAACTACAAAGGTTGCTGCACTCACCACTACATTTTGTCACTTAATACATTAATAAAGAAGCATATATGTCAAATTTTATTTCCTCTAAGATTTTAATAGGTGTATTTCAATAGAACTCGTTCCCTCTGCTTAGATTCTGTATTTTAGGCATTTAATACACTATACTGGGGAGAGGTCAGTGTCAGACTAGATGCCAAATGGGTCCATGGCACTAAAAGAGGAAGAACCCTGGAGACCGGTGGGTAGATGTTTGTGGAGCCAGGGGGCCCAAGGGTTTGCAAGTAGAAGTGGGGGTGAGGGAGGTTGCCTGTCTATCAGGAGGAAATGAGTGGTGCTCAAGGCAGAGGGAACAGAGTGTACAACACTGGGGCACTAAGCAATGGGACAGACAGATAAATGTTCTGACTCTCTGGACCCAGTAGGAGAGGAAGAGCCTGGAGATAGCAGTTAAGAGGGACAGGGCCCTGCAAGGTCTGGCGGGGCATGCAAAGAAATACAAATTTCATCTCGAGACACTGGGAGGTAAACAAAAGTTTCCAGCAAAATTTTTCAAAATTATTCATTCCTCAGTTAAAAAAAAAAAGTCTTCCCAAATAACTTTTCTTTCTTGATCTTATTTCGCCAATATTTGAAATGGTCCTATGCCAAAGAGTCACAAATTTCCTTACACTACATACAGATGGGTAGAGACAATGTAGCATTTTAAGTGATTTTTTTCCCTTAGAATTGGTTAAATCTTTCTCAGGTAAAAATGTCAACTTAAATGTGATATAAAGGAGTATCTACTTCCCCTGTGATTTATAGCTGCTCCTATCTATTCGGCCTTTCTGTGTTCCATCTCTTCTTTCCCTCCACCCCACAATGGGGGAGATTCTGTGTCCAATGGTGACATGAGGGTGCTTGTGTGCTTGTGTGTACATGTGCGTGTGTGTGTTGGGGGAGCGGTTGTGTGATGCTGTCTGGATATCCACAAGCCACTATGGCAATGGGGTCCTGCACCTGCCTTTTCATTGCTTGCCTGGATAGCATCACTGTGATGTTTATGCCTCCTGACCCTGTGGTCTGCTCTCACTAGTCTTTGTCAAAGAACGATGTCCCTTCCTGCTGAGTTAAGTCCCCTTGGCTCTTGCTGGCAATCTGTATTCCTCCCCTAGTCTGTCTGGCTGTGACCCCCATCCGATCCCAGCCAGGCAGCCAACGCTGAAGCTCTCAGCTACAGAGGTTTCTGTGCCTACACCACAGCCTTCTTCCGCTGTAGCTGTCACTGACAATGACTTCCACTCCACAATAGGGCCAGTGGGAAACTGCAGATGCTCCTGCATCATGCCTGTTCATTCATACACACACACACACACATACACACACACATACACACACACACAGCAGGTCACATGGCTCATTAACCATATGCATCTCTCCATTGCTGGTATATCCTGAGAGGCAGCATCTTCCCCAAATCCCAAACTGGAAAAGAGGCAGCTGCACCTGTTTTCTTTCCCTTCTCTGATCTGAGAAAAGCACCCTGCAGGATTTGAGACAGGAATTTGAAGACATTGCTTGGATCTGACCTGCTTCCCTCCCTCCTCACCAGCTTCGTCTTCTCACAACCCACACAGGCGAAAGTACTGGACCAAACTCACTCCCTACAGCCTGTGGGGCAGAGAACATCGAACTTCTTTGTTTCTCCTCCTGGATGGAGATTCCTGCACAAGCCCTTGTTTTGATGCTCTAATATTGGAGGAGACAGAATTGAGGCAGGCAGGCAGGTACATTTTTGCCACACTTTGCCAAATCCATAGCCCACTTGTTGGGGGGGGGCTCTCTCCCACCAACTTTCCTCTCTTGTCTCTCTTTCTCTCTCCTCTTTCTCTCTCTCTATTCCCCTCCCCTCCCCTTCACTTTCCACACTGTCACTTAACCCTCATGTTGTTCTTTAGTCCTTGTCGACACAGAAAACCTGGTTCTAGAAAACAGTACTCCAGCAGCCTCCATGTAAAATTCATTGCGTGTGATAATGCAAAGAATTGTTAGAATAATTATGCTTTTTAAAATATGACTCTTACTCAATGCATTGGATTCCCTATCTTTGTGCTCCAGGCTAGATATTACTCAGATTTCTGCAAGGCCGGGTGCTTTCTCACCAATTATCTGGAAAGCTCAGAGAATGGTACTTACATCAATGCCAGGCCTAATGACAAAGGACACCTGGCCACAGCAAACACAAGCATCTCTTAGCTCCTCGCTCCATTTGGCAAAAAGCTATTTGCATTTCAGTCACAACATAACAAAGGACTAATTGATGGGAGCATTTTTTTTTTCATCTTTCAAAAAATAAATTGAGCCAACCCCACAAGCTCATCTAGAGGAATTAATTAGGGAATAGGAAATCTCCAAAGCCATCCTTAAATTGAGATTGAACAAAGCCCAGGGAACAGATGGCTTTTCATCTGAATACTGTAAAACCTTTAACACTCTGCTAATTCCCCTATAGGAATGAAAAAAAATTGCTAAGTGAATTTGAGCAAACCATTTCACCAGGTGTTCAGTTCCCCTAAGGTTCCTTTTGCTCTAGGAAAAGAAGGAAAAAAACAACAGGTACCCTCTGCTGAATATTATTATAATTTCATTTGTACATGTGAGTTTGTTCCCCAGGGCTCATTCTAAACCTCTCCAGCATTTCTGACTACCAAGCTGGGGGACTGATTTGTTTAATTGGTGCAGCTGATCATGGACAACTGCTTAGGCAGCTGTCGGCAAACTTTTGGACACCAGGGACCGGTTTCATGGAAGACAGTTTTTTCAGGGACTAGGGGAGGAGAGGTTGCCACCTGGGCTCCACCTCCGATCATCGGGCATTGGATTCTCATGCAGAGCTCACGCACAGCCTGGATCCCTCTCATGTGCAGTTTGCAGTGGGGTTCGTGCTCCTAGGAGGGTCTGATGCTGCAGCTGATCTGACGGGGAGCGGGGCTCCGGCCGTGATGCGAGCGATGGGAAGCGGCTGTGAGTGCAGGTGGAGCTTCACTCACTCACCCACCCAAAGGCCGCCCACCTCCTGCTGTACGGCCCACGAGAGGGTTGGGGACCACAGGCTTAGAGCACAAGGACTATGTCAACACACACAAAACAAAGTCAAGAACGAGGTCATTTATCAAGCAGAATAGAAAAATAGGAAGCACTTTTGTTATTTTGTTTCAGAAAGCTGGAGATTTCTGGGGCAAGGGATGGGGAAGTGGATTGTGTTATCCCAATAACTGAGTCGATTTTTTTCCCATACCAATTTGACATGTAAAAACATAGGAGGGTAAGAGACATTGCCTCTCATTTGCAAAGATAACAAAAAATTTTTCTACTCAGGCCTCCAGAAGGGACAACTGCTGGAATTTACTCTTTAGCTATTCCCAGGGTATCTAAATACTACCTCCCAAGAGAATTTGTTAGAAATTTTTTTAAAACTTCTGTTTTTAAAATGACAATTAAAATTGTATATATCTATCATGTACAACAGGACATTTTGAAATTTACAATATACATTGTGGAATAGCTAAATTAACCTAATTAACATGTATATTTCCTCACATAGTTATCATTTTTGTGGTAAGAACACTTAAAATCTGCTCTCTTAGAATTTTTCAAGAATACAATACATTGTCATTAACTTCAGTCACCATATTGTGCAACAGATCTCTTGACTTTATTCCTCCTATTTAACTGAAGTTTTATAATCTTTGAGCAACATCTTCCCAATACCCCCTGTGGCTACTGCCCCAGCCCACCATTCTACTCTCTACTTCTATGAAATCAACTTTTAAAACTCCACATGTAAGTGATATCATGTGATATTTGTCCTTCTATGGCTTGCCTATTTTACTTAACATCATGTTTTCTAGGTTCATCCATACTGTTACAATTGACAAGATTTCCTTCTTTTCTGATTGCTGAATAGTACTCCATTGTGTGTAAATACCACACGTTATTTGTCCATTCATCTGTTGATAGACAAATAGATTCCATATCATTGCTATTGTGAATAATACTGCAATAAACATGGCAGTGCAGATATCTCTTGAACATACTGATTTCCTTTTCTTTGGATATATATCCATTAGTGAGATTGCTGGATATGGCAATTCTATTTTAAATTTTTTAGGACTCTCTATATTGTTTTCCGTAATGTCTGTATTAATTTACATTCCCACCAACAGTGTGTAAGAGTTCTCTTTTCTCCATGTCCTTGCCAACATGTATCTTTTGTCTTTTTGATAACAGCCTGTCTAATAGGGGTGAGATGATATCCTATTGTTAGAGTAGGAGACTAGGAGACAGGGCTCAGACCAGATGCAGGGGCTTGCAGAGAGGGTGCAGGTGTTGAAAAGAGCAACTCTCAAGTGGAAGCTAACTAAGCCACTAAGCTAGAAGCTGGATACAAGGGATTGCATGGTGGGTACAGCTGCTAAAGTCTAACTAAGGAGGGTTGATAAGCACAGACAAGAACTGACTTCAACCAGCTTGTCAGCTATCTAGGTCACCTTACATCAACTTTGGCTAATTACATTATTTGCATTGTGGTTTTAAAATTCCTCTGCCCTTAAAATCACCATGACAGTTCTGAAACAACAATATAAGGTATGAAAATTGGAGGGAACCCAAATCTAGGGCTTATTACCCAAATTCTTAGTAAACACCAACCCCTTAGCCCCTTCCTTGAATATTCCTCCCCTCAATTGGTGAAACTTCTTAAGACCAAACACCCCTTCCTTTTGATGCAAATGCTCTTTTGATGCAAATGCTCTTTTCCAGCCTGCCATCTCTCTTCTCTTTAGAACATACTTTCACTTTCAATACTACCTTTCAATTACAAAAACTGTCGCTTTGGCTTACGTGGTACATCTTGAAATTCTTTCCTCCCAACAATCACTGAGACCTGAAAAAATCTCCATTTGGAGGCTAGTAACACCATGTCGTTCTAATTTGCGTTTCCCCTATGGTTAGTGATATTGAGCATTTTTTTCATATACCTTAAAACAGTATTTCATTCAGGATACATTTTGATTCACATTTTAGACTGAATAATTTTATTGGGGATTTTGGTATTCCGCTAGAATATTAGAACATTTTCATACAGGTTCCTATGTGGTTTTAAATTTTTTTTATTTTTAATTATTATGGGTACATAATAGTTGTATATATTTATAGGGTACATGTGATGTTTTGATAGAGGTATACAATATATATGCATCAAATCAGGGTAATTGGGATATCCACCATATCAAGAAATTATCATTTCTTTGTGTTAGGAACATTCTAATTCCACTCTCGTAGTTATTTAAAATGTACCATAACTTCTTGCTGACTATCAAATGTTGTGCTATCAAATTTGTGCTGTGCTAACAAACATCGTTCATTCTAACTATTTAACTATATTTTTGCACCCATTAACCATCCTCACTTTATACCCCCACCCCACCACCCTTTTCAGTTTCTGGTAACCAGCATTCTACTCTCTGTTTCCATGAGATCAATATCCTTTAAACAGTCTATACCTACAGACTGAACCATGCAAAGGAAGGGTCTAAGGGACCAAGGAAACTGCAAGATAACACAATTCTCATATGGCTAAATTCTGATACATGAATGAAAACATGTACTGAGTAATTCTAGGGTAATCAAGGGAAACTGAAGGAAAGAATCTGAAGCCACTGGAAAAATGGAAAAAGGGATTTTGGTTTCCAGTGCTCAACTCCAACCACAAGCAAGTCCACAAGCTGACCCAAAGACTGAATCCTTCACCGGCAACAGGTGTCTATGCCACTTCCTTCTCACCTGCCAGCCACCTGCCTACCATAGCTGCTATAATGGCTCTTGTTTCCAGGGCCCATGACCTATCGAGTCACCTCTATCCTAGACAAAGCTCTGCCCATAAAGAGGTTCATTTGTGTCACAAAGGACATATGAGAATTTTAGACCCAGGAGTCTTTTGTTCTAAAAGGAAGGGCTACTAAGTGAAACATCTGGAAGCAGAATGTATGCTAAAATTAAATAAATAAATACATTGGCACCCACACACATACATACGATCTATTGCTTATAATACTTATTCCTTCAATAAACAGTCAACAAATACTTTGCCAGGAAATAGGGGGGAATAGTGAGTAGGATAGAAATGATCTTTGTCCTCCTAGAGTTCCATGCTCCTGTTGGGGAGATAGTCAAATATCCCCTTATGCATAGAATTATAAACTATAATTATATTTATAAGAATATAAGGGCAAGACGGTATGTAAAAGTGGAAACCAGTGTAGGCTGGAATGTCAAGAAAAGCTTCCCTGAAAAATGAATGTGGGAGCTGACATCAGAAAAATGAGCAGCTGTTAGCCATTGTGAAAGTGATAGAGGGTAGAACTCAAACAAATGAGGGGAAACAGTGTGTGTTAAGGCCTTGAGAGGATTGGGTTGAACACACTGGAGGAATTTAAGGAAATCTGTGGTACTGAAAAGAAGTGAGCAAAGGCAGAGAGTGACACAGGAGGGTTTATGCCTGCAAGGCTAGAGGGACAGTGGACTTCTCTAGTCTTTGGGTTTCCCGAAAGTAGACCCGGAGACAAAGGTTCCACTGGAAGGTGACCCCAGAAAACACCAGTAGGAGAGATGTGACACAGAGAAGGAAAGACAGCTGATCAAGGCAGTATCAAGCAGTTACCACTGTGGGCAATTGGAGCTTCATCGACTGCCAGAACAAAGAGATACAATGTAAGAACACACACTTCGCAAGGATCTAACCCAAGGGGTGCAGCAGCTAATGTCTTTATTCTTTGATTCTCATTAACCTTTGATTGAGAGGTGCTGGGCAAGGGAGGGAGAAACATTAATGTCCCAGCACCTCATGACTGCTGTACCTGTATTGGACAGACTGTGCTCGGGGCTCACCAGAGAAAGTCCTGAGGCCGGGAAGTTGGGCCACTGAGCACCACAGTGGTGAAACTGAAGGAGCCCAGGCAGGTCACTCATGTTATCAGCTACATCACCCCAAATCTATTCGTGTGCACCCCTTCCTGCTTACAGAGCAGCATTAGTAACATCAGAAAGTAGCAGTATTTATATCTCCATTTTGATTATATTCTTCACATCCCTCTGCATGTATATAAAGATGCTGCACCTTACTTGTGTGAGTATAAAGTCTCAGTTATACCCATCTGATGCTCTCAGAAACACTCTGCAGTAGGTAGAGATTATTACTCCCATTTTACCCTCTAGAATATTGGGAATTATTACAATGGAACAAACTGCTCAAGGCCGTATATTTAAAGGACAAGCACCTGTCATTCAAGTCCAAGGCATTAGTTGCCACAGACATTTTTATTCACACCATACTGTGGTGACACAAGTGACATATGACAAGATGGTCTACGAATTTGACTAAAACTTCAATCATACGGTTAACTTCGGGATCCACAGGAAACAAAACAGCTACCCATTAATTAATATCTAATTCTAAAATGTATCATAAATAATTTTGAATGATAAAAAGCAGCAATAGGATAAAAATAAATGGTCTAAGTTTCCTCTCCAGTATATCAATATTTAATAGATTTTAAGTGCTGAGCAAGAAGATTAGTTACGGAAAATAAGGAAAGGAGTCTGATATGTTGACTTCAACACCATCTGCAAGTGGAGGACAATTGCATAAGCTAACTCTCGTAGCACGAAGATAAAGATCTCAGGGATGATATTATTATATTCCTCACAGGTTTAAAATTCTAGTTCTTAAGCTTTATCAGTGAGAGTAAATGAAACTGAACTGGGAGAGAAGCATGGCTTTCTGAAATTCTATCCATATATGAAAAGTTCACCAATTCTCCTCAGATCAATTTCTGAAACACATGTTAAGGCAGCAGAAAATAATTTCTTCTGTGCAAGTATTGCAGGTCAAATGTCAGCTTTGGGGACAGAGGTTGTGTTTTATAGACATATGCTTTAAAGTGATTCTCATACTCTGGTTTATGATATGCCTTTTCAAAGTGAATATTTCCACTCCATTGGCCAGAGAGCTGGTCTTACTGTTGATGATGTGTCGAGTCTTGAAAATCATCCCACATTGTCTGAAAAACGAGCCCCACCGTGGCTTTGCACTATGCAATGAGACGAGAACGTAAAGAATAACCTGGTCTGAGAATGTCCAGTATGAAAAAGGAAGAGGAGGAAACCTATAAGTAAGAAAGCAGATTTTTCTGAGTGCCTATTTTCTGGGGGAATTTCCATTGTCCTTGTAGCCCAGCTCTGTAGTTCCCAACATACCTAACTCCATTTCCTGCAGTGAACCATTCCTAGATAATTGTTGTCCCAGAAGGATGGGAAAGTATTTATTTATTTTTCTCAATATGACAAAATATTGCTTTCAAAGGAGACACTGCAGTAATAAGAGTTGTTGCAGGTTCTCACAAGAGAAGAGTTTGGGGTTGGTGGAACATTCTTTACCATGCTTTATTTGTATTCACTCTAAATTTTGAAGCATAATCTATTTTCAATATTCTCTCCATCTGGCAGTTAAAACTAATGTCAATGTGGTAGGAGAAATCTTATACCATTGATAAAGTTTGAAAGTCTATTTCACTTCCTCAGAAACAACCTACACCTGTGTTAAAAATTCTAATTCTTGTTAAATAATTTCACTCTAACTTCAAGAAAGCTCATGCACATAATGAAATGCACACTAATAATGGAATCTAAATTTCTCTATCAAACCCACATTACAAATTTTACAATATGTGTATATTGGACCTATAAAAAACTCAGAAAGGTGCCTTCTTGGAGTTTGCAGGCTTCCTAAGGCAAATCCATCAACAGCTTATTTATCTTGTCAAATGTAAAATAGTTCCTACTGGTGGTTCCCTTTCCTACTTTGCCTTTGACACATTTCTGCATACTAAATCAAAGGATATTTATTTTAACTCCTCCCACATCAATGATACATTGTGAATCTATATTTGTCTCCTTCGAAGTTTGTAGGAGACATGTTTTAGGGTAGTTTCATTCGATTCTAACTGAGCACACATCAGTTCCATTTTGTTAAATGAAATTAGAGAAGTAAATGATATCATATTTGGGGTGATGCCAAAGATTTATTTAACAAATTATCTCCAGAGATACTGTTTGCTCTTGTGTTCTTGTCCTACAAAAGACTAAAAGATTTTTTAAAGATCTTATGTTCTAAATCCTTGATATTAGCTGCAATTGTGTGTCTCCTCAGTGGTTATAGGTGGTCTATCTTCTCTTCTTCACATTCCTGTCTGTGCCATGTTATAAAAGTGGATATAACAGGTAGAAATCCCATAATGCTAAAAACCAAAGATGATGGAGGTGCCTGTTTTGAAAATAAATAACAGTACCTGCCATTTTTTAAATGACCTTTTACCTATTTTGTGTGTAGATCATTTTTCAAAGAACAATTATGGTTCCAGACATTCATGGATATTGTGTGGTTTTGCTACTGGCCACAAACCACATTTTTTAAAAATTCTTGAGACTTTTACTGTCACTGATTTGGCGAGACTCTCAGCAAACAAATCGTTTCAGAACATTGACGTCAATAAAGCACGGTGCGCAGGGTGATGTGGTATTTCTCTCATAAAGAGCACCCAACATATTGCTCACTCTTCAGTCATAGTTGATAAACATTTTTTAATGTTCTTAGTAACAAAAGAATATATGAAGAAACTTTTAAAAATCAGCATTTTTAATATGATTATGGGCACTAACATTTTTCATTCATTGAAGATTTTAAGAAGAGGATATAAAATGTTGTGATATTAGAGGATATAAAACTCAAACCTGTCTAAATGCTTTCAAATCATTCAAAATATCCATTGAAAGAAAATTAAATTTGTAGAATTAGACTATTTTTCACTGAGCCCGTAATTATAGGACATTTAGAAATTTGTTTTCACATCCCTCAATTTTTAAAGTCCACATTTTTATAAACGTGTTATTACTTTCATTTTGCAAATAAGGAAACTAAATGCCAGATAAGGATATTATATGTTAGAACAGTGGTTTCCACACTTACCTGCATGTTGGAATCACCTGGAGGGCTTCAAAAATATGGATGCCTCTGTCTCAACCCCAGAAATTATAGTTTATTTGGCTTAGGGTGCTACCTGAGCTTTGAAATTTTTGAGAGATCCCTAGGTGGTTCTAATATGAAGGCAAGTTTGAAACCCTTTGTAACAAATGAAAACCATGCACTTTCTATGTGAGAGTTCTTAGAAGTTACTAAGTTTCTGCATTTCATTAATTATAGCATTTGATATTTATTAATCAGAACATTCTCAAAATTAAGAATATGTGACTACTATTCTTTTTTCTAAATTTTTTATTTTTTTTATTTCAGCATATTACAGGGGTACAAGTGTTTAGGTTACATATATTGCCTTTGCCCCACCCAAGTCAGAACTTCAAGCATGTCCATCCCCCAGACGGTGCACACTGTACCCATTAGGTGTCAATATACCCATGACTGCTATTCTTAACGCCACATTTTCCTAAGTGAGATATTCTTTTCTTTCTTGTTTAGTGATAACCTAAATGCCTACTATATAGTGTTGTCATTATATATGATAAGATAACAATTACATCTAAATTTAATGAGTACTTCCTCTGTGTGTGACTTCACTTTACATGTATTTTTGCATGTGTCCGTAATGCTGTAAGAGAGTCTGTTTACCCCTTTTAGATGTGAGGAATCTGAGACACAGAACAGTGCTGTAGCTTGCTGAAGGTCCTATGGTCAATAAAATGCCAAAGACAAGATTCAGACCCAAATCTGCCAGAACCTCTGGCCCATAGTCTTGTTCACCACAATATCTAACATGGCTTCAATATCCATGGATGATAACGGTGAGATAGTTTTAACTAAGTGTAGGCTGCACAGCTAATAATCACGTGTTCTTGTCAAATTAATCATGGAAGCTATTCTTACTTAGATTTCTTTGTTGAGGCCTCTGCCTTTCCTCCATTCTATCTCAAAACCCATAACTGAACACCTGATCCCACTTCTCCCTTTCTCAAAATGCATTGTTATGTGTCCATTGACCATTCATTCATTCAACAATGAAAATAAAAATGGAAGCCTATTCACTGAAGTGACTGTTATTTGGGATTTCTGTCACATAGAGCTGAGGTCATTTTTAAATTATGCACAGAAGACGCAGTTAAATGTAGACAAAGTTCAGTCAACACAAGGCACAAAATCTTCACGAACTACTCAGAACGACACCCACAGGTCCACACGCATAGCAGCGGAGTAGAAACCATCCTGCGAACTTCCCCAGAGTACTCTAGATTTTGAGAGCTTTTCCACTATTCCTCATGGCTGATTAGATCCTAAAACAGTTTTTTAAAAAACTATATAGAAAACCTAAAAGCATATTTTCCTCTTTGGGATTATGATTTTTTTCTGTGTTAATGCCTCACATAGTATCTAATGGAATGTGTTTCAAATCACATATTGTATTATCACAGACTACGTTTTATAATCATGTTTGTGCAGAAAATGCAATGATATGTGAAAAAATACAGCAGTTCAATATAAAGGACTTTCCAAAGGCATTATAACATGTATTGTCTATGAAATCATTTTTTCCACCCTAAGAAATATCTAATTCTCCTCATTCCTAATTCAGTCTGATGGAACATAACATCTCTGAAAAGAAAATCCTGCTATTAGGAAAGATTTTTACAAGTGAAAATCACTACCACCAAATTTTTAAATCAATAACATAAAACAGTAGACTACATTCCACAGAAAGCTCAAAGAGATATTTAGAATGTTCCAAAAATCATCTAAAACTTAGATAAAGGGATAAAGAGAGAAAGAAAATGATCAAAGATAGGAGCAGCAAGGCATGCAGAAGCAAGAGACTGAATTAGTGTGATGTGATTTGGATGTCTGGCCCCTCCAAATCTCATGTTGAAATTTGATCCCCAGTGCTGGAAGTGGGGCCTGGTTTGGGGGAGTGTTTCGATCATGGGGGTAGATCACTTGTGAATGGCTTGGTGACCTCCTTGTGATGATAAGTGAGTTCTAATTTTATTAGTTCATGAGAGAGAGAGAGAGAGAGAGCTGGTGGTTTAAAAGTGCCTGGAACGACCTCCTTCCTCTCTGCTCCTTCTCTCGCTATGTGACATGCCTGCTCCCCCTTCTCCTTCCACCTTGATCAAAAGCTCCCTGAAGCCCTCACCAAAAGCAGATAATGGTGCAATGCTCCTTGTACAGCCTGCAGAACCACGAGCCAAATAAAATTATTTTCCTTATAAATTACCCAGTCACAGGTATTCCTTTATAGCAACACAAACCTGACTAACACAAAGTGTAAAACAGGATCCTAGAAAGCAAACAGATGCAACAATCAAATTAATTTTAAACATTAATATTTCTGAGATGAAGAGAGTTTGAACATTTAGTTCAAGGGTCTAAGAATACTAGATAGTAATAAAAAAATCAACCTTCAATTAAATAAACAATGATGAAATGATTTATTTTTGTATTACTTTTTAAATAAGGTTTTTATTTTTAATTACTATGAATACGTAATAGTTGTACATATTTATGGGGTACATATGGTGTTTGATATAGAAATACGATGTGTAATGATCAAATCAGGGTAATTGAGGTATCCGTCACCTCAATCATGTATCATTATTTTGTGTTAGGAATAATCTAATTCCACTCTTTTAGTTATTTTAAAACATGCAATAAATTATTGTTAACTATAGTCACACTATTGTGCTACCAACTCGTAGATCTTATTTATTTTATGTAACTATATTTTTGTATCCATTAACCATCCTCTCCCTAACCACTCCTTCCCACTACACTTCCCAGCCTCCGGTAACCATGATTCTACTTATTTTGTATTACTTTGAGTATAAAGAGAATATTCTAAAAGCATCTATGCAGAAAAGAATAAAGTTAAAACTATCAAGATACCCTCAGACTTTTCTTCCTTGGCACTGCTTGAAATGGGGCACTGGAGAAGCATTTTCAGAGTTTCAGGGGGAAGTTTGTGACCCAAGAATTCTAACCTCAGCCAAGTCAACTTTCATTAGTGAGGTAAAACAACCTTCTCAGACATGAAATGACTCAGGAAGGAAGTATGCTACCCACTTATCTGTCTTGAAAAAATTACTCAAGGAAGTGCTTCATTCAACCAAGAAATGAATCAATACCAAGAAATTAACTCAATTTGATGGGATGTGTAGTTCAAAAGAAATGGCAGTGAGTAATTAACTCAACACAGAGCTGGTATCTGAGTAACTGTTATAAACATAGTTATGAAACTTAACAAATGTCAAAAAGTAATTCTTGGATAGGAAAGAACACACTGTTTAAAAATAAATTAATGGCAACATTCAGTTTATTTCAATAAAAGCAGGGTAACAGTAGGAGTGAGGAGGAGGGAAGAAATGAAGTTATTCTTAAGCTTCTCTTCTTCAGATATAGTAAATCAATTGTTTTATCAATAACATTTATTGTTTTATTTATTCATTTAAGAAATAAATGTATAGCATCCTCCCCGTGCAAAGACCTAGCTTAAAGTTGGTATGGCAGAGATAAATGAGCAGGACTGGGTTCCTACATCACAGTGTGTACAATTCAATTAACAGCATAGAT
>NW_012138191.1:2088559-2089042 GCF_000956105.1 Propithecus coquereli | reverse complement strand
ACATTCAAAACATGTAAAACACAAATGGTTAGACTTAAGTAATATTAAAATACTGATACAAATATAATTACAATGACTTGGCATAGATCTAACTGTATCAATGCTAGATAAGGAAGACAAAAATTATATAGAAAAGTCATATAAATTGAATGATATGAAAAATGAGCTGATTAAATCGCTACATATATAAACACACCCATGTTTATGGAACAAATATAATAACCAATTCTACTGTAGTAAAAACAATCATTCTCATATTCTGAAGTATGGAACTTACTCAGGTCACATACTCTGATCATACTGAAATAAAACTAGAACTGAATAACAAAAGAATGACATTTAAGACTCAAACTACTTGGAAAGTAAAAAAAAAAAAATACTGAGTAACCGGACAAACAAAAAATCAAAGCAAAAACTCTTTAGAGTATTCAGAAAATAGTGATAATGATAACTGTTAAGGAGTATATTTAAAAAATTATTAAA
>NW_012138191.1:2085061-2087257 GCF_000956105.1 Propithecus coquereli | reverse complement strand
TTTTTCTCCCCTCAAATTTGTAGGTTTAGGGTTTTAAAATCAAATTTCTCTTTAAAGTTTGAGTTCAATTTATAGCTTGTTTTAGTTTATTTCCCAGTATTTTCAGGTTTATCATCTATTTTGTACTATGTTTAATTTTTAAACATATCTCGAATAGAGTTAGTGGTATAACGATGCTGTGCCTGTAAATATTTAACATCCAGCTCACTGTGTGTTGGGAGTGGTAAAGGCTGGGGAGGGGAGGTGATGATTTATACCACTTGCTACTTTCTGTTGTGTAAATAGTCTCATCATGTCCAATTTCAAGCTACCACATTGGGGCCACTGAAGGCGGAATTGGGAAAAGATGTGCAGAATAAGATTTTGCTATCTGGTGCAAGTAGGCTCCAAGCACACCACGGCACATAAGAATGGAAGGAAGGAAGGAAGGAAGGAAGGAAGGAAGGAAGGAAGGAAGGAAGGAAGGAAGGAGCAGATAAAATTGTTACTTGATAGGGATACGAAATCAATTAACCAATATATTTTATTGATTCGTTTTTTTGAATTCTTCAGCACCATTACTAAAAATGGATAGGAAGAAAAGGAAGACAAGATGACAGGGGTGGAAATATTTGTCTTGTAGTGCCATTGATGAGCTAGTATGATATCTTGTTGAAAAACTTTAAACAACTAATGAAGACCATAAAAACATTAGTGTCAACAAGAAACAGAAAAATTTATTTAAGACCAGATATGGATTTGAAATGGAATTAGAAATTTCTTCTAACTTTACTCGTCAGTACCCTGCTCCTTTGTTCAACAACCACGATTCACTGCACTCTCACGTTGCTTACTAACATTTATGTGCTTATGTAACCTTAGCTTAGATCAGATGGTTACAGTTGATAGGCTGCCCGAAGTTCTAAAACATTATGGTTCTTTAATTGAAGTAAAACTATGTCTTTCATCAGCTCATTCTCTTCTTTCACTTATTAAAGATAAGGAAGGTAATGATTCAATTCTTGATACACTTTTTTTTTTTAAGGACTAGCCTGTGAAACTTGGACTTTTAATTAAGTGGTATATATTTTACATTTTGTCCTCATTATATTGACCAGAGAAATGAAGGTTTGGGAGAAAAATCTTGCCTGGTGAATAACTGAGTTCCTTGACTCACAATTATGAGATGCTTAGCTCAGCACACATACTGCATAAATGTGTTTGAACTTATTGCTAAAATAAATTAATTAGTCTATGTTCTAGATTTATGAAAATTGAATTCATATGGATATAAATATATGCAAATCTTACCACAACTCAAGGATTATGGGCCACAATATTTATTTCATTTGTCAAGTTTGATATTTTAAAACAGTAAAATATAATGAAACTCACATACTAATACAACTAAAATCTTTTAAATTCAATAAGGTAACAGAAGTGCTCTTTGACTATACTATTCTTCATGAGAAGCTGAATTAACCATTCAGTGTAATTCCTATCACCTATATTTGCTCTTCTTAATTTTTTTTCCTCATATTTCCTCCTACCACTCTTAAGATATTATTGTCAAATGTGAAAAGAAGGCAGTCTATGATCCAAAAAGCAAGTCCCAAATGTAGTAAACCTCACTACATCTTAAATATTTTTAATTACACTTCCAGCTACTAAACAGTTGGTGTTTTGACTGCTTTACGGGCCATATGCAAATCTTCATGTGGATGATTTCCAGATGATTTATAGCAGCTGCACTGCATTTGCAAACTCTATTTGCAAAGAAATGGAGGAGATGGTAGAACAGTTGCTTTGTTATCAAAATACACACATAAAGTACAGTATGACTAGTGCTGCGATAAACATGGCAATACAGATATCTCTTTGAGATCCTGATTTCATTTCTTTTAGATATATATCCAGAAGTGGGATTTCTGGGTCACATTGTAATTCTGTTTTTTTTTTTATTTCAGAATATTACAGGGGTACAAATGTTTTGGTTCCACGGATTGTTTTTGTACTGCTTCAGTCAACGTTATAAGTGTGCCCATCACCCAGATAATGTGCATTGTACCCATCAGGTGTGATTTCATGCATGCCCTCCTCCTCCCTCCCACCTGCTTGATTGCTGTTGAGATTTACTTCTATCTGTGCACGTGAGTGCTGTTCAGTGAGTTCCAATTTAATAGTGAGTACATGTGGTGTTTGTTTTTCCATTCTGGC
>NW_012138191.1:2084221-2085011 GCF_000956105.1 Propithecus coquereli | reverse complement strand
GAGACAGAGTCTCACTCTGTTACCTGGGCTAGAGTTCCATGGTGTCGGCCTAGCTCACAGCAACCTCAAACTCCTGGGTTCAAGCTATCCTCCTGCCTCAGCCTCCTAAGTAGCTGGGACTACAGGTGCACGCCACCATGCCTGGCTAATATTTTGTATTTTTAGTAGAGACAGGGTCTCACTCTTGCTCAGGCTTGTCTCGAACTCCTGAGCTCAAGTGATACTCCTGCCTCGGCCTCCCAGAGTGTTAGGATTACAGGCACGAGCCACCACACCCAGCCTGAATAGGGATTCTTTTCCCCAGTGTATATTGTTGTCTGCTTTGTTAAAGATCAGATGGCTATATGTGGATGGTTTTATATCTGGGTTCTCTGTCCTGTTCCATTGGTCTATGTCTCTATTTTTGTGCCAATACCATGCTGATTTGGTTACTATAGCTTTGTAGTATGACTTAATGTCTGCTAAAGTGATGCCTCCAGATCCATTCCTTTTGCTTAAGGTTATTTTGGCTATTTAGGCTCATTTATGGTTCCAAATTGAGTCTAGAATCATTTTTTCTATATCTGGGAAGAATGATGTTGGAATTTTAATGGGTATTGCATTGAATCTGTAAATCACTTTGGGTAGTATGGACGTTTTAACAATGTTGAATCTGCCTGTCCATGAACATAATTTGTTTTTCCATTTGTTTACATCATCTGCAGTTTCCTTCTTTAGTGATTCATAGTTCTGTTTATAGAGATCTTTCACCTTCTTGGTTAAATATATTCCTAAGTATTTTATTTTCTTT
>NW_012138191.1:2083415-2084171 GCF_000956105.1 Propithecus coquereli | reverse complement strand
TTTAAAATAGTAAAAATATGGGAAGAGCCTGAGTATCAGTGTAAGAATTGATTAATAAAGTATGGAGTGATCTTTGCCTCTTCTCCACCAACTCCACATCCATCCCAAACATCAGCATGTCTTGGCGATTCTCTCTAATGTAAGAAAACAATTCAAATGTGACCACTTCCACCATTGTGACTTTTGTCTGTGTCTTCTTCATCTTCTGCCTGGATTATAGCAATAGCACCTTAAATAGCTTCTCTGCCTCCAAGCTTGTAAGTTACCATTTTCTTATTCATATGGAGCTTAGAATAATCCTTATATGAAGTTATCCCTTGGGTTGAAACACACCACATTTGGAATTAAATGCTTACTGTAGTTTCAATGTCCTATCTGACCTATTCTCCCAGGTGACATAGGATATTTCATCTCTCTGACTTCACCTCCAATCACTCTTTTTCTTTCAGCAATTCCATCACATGGGTCTTTCACTATTCCTTAAATGTGCTAAGAATGCTTTCTCCTTTTCTTCTTTGCAATCTTTCTTCTCTCTGCTTGAAATATTCTCCCAAATGTCTGTGGAGCTCATTCTCTTGTTTTAATCCAACCCTACTTAGATGTCACCTTATCAGAAAACTCACTTTTTTTTTTTTGAGACAGAGTCTCACTGTGTTGCTCGGGCTAGAGTGCCGTGGCGTCATCCTAGCTCACAGCAACCTCAGACTCCTGGGCTCAAGCAATCCTTCTGCCTCAGCCTCCTGAGTAGCTGGGACT
>NW_012138191.1:2079440-2083365 GCF_000956105.1 Propithecus coquereli | reverse complement strand
CTGTTGAGATTTACTTCTATCTGTGCACGTGAGTGCTGTTCAGTGAGTTCCAATTTAATAGTGAGTACATGTGGTGTTTGTTTTTCCATTCTGGCGATACTTCACTTAGAAAAATGATTTTTGGTTTCATCTAGTTTGTTGCAAAAGGAATTAATTCATTTTATATGGCTAAGTAGTATTCCATGCTGTACATATACCACATTTTATTAATCCACTCTTGAACCGTTGGGCACTTGGGTTGATTCCATATCTTTGCAATTGTGATTTGTGCTGCTATAAACATTTGAGTGCAAGTGTCTTTTTGATAAAATGATTTTTTTTTTCCTTTGGGTAAATACCCACTAGTGAAATTGCTGGATCAAATGATAGCATCTATCTTTAGTACTTTGAGGAATCTCATACTATTTTCCATAGAGATTGTACTAGTTTGCAGTCCCACCAACAGTGTATAAGTGTTCCTTTCTCTCCACATCTATGCCGACATCTACTGTTTGGGGACTTTTTGATAACAACCATTCTCACTGGAGTTAGGTGATATCTCATTGTGGTTTTGACTTGCATTTCCCTGATGATTAGAGACATTGAGCATTTTTTCATATGTATGTCAGCCATTAGTCTATCTGCTTTTGAAAAGCTTTTGTTGATGTCTTTTGTCCACTTTTTAATGGGGTTCTTTGATTTTTTAATTGCTGATTTGCTTGAGTTTCTCATAGATTCTGGTTATTAGCCCTTTATCACATGTATGGCATGTGAATATTTTCTCCCATTCTGCAGGCTGTTATATTCGCTCTGTTGATTGTTTCCTTGGCTGTGCAGAAGCTTTTTAATTTAATCAACTCCCATTTATTGATTTTTGTTGCTGCTCGTTCCTTAATTGAAGTAAAACTATGTCTTTGATTTCTTCTTCATAAATTCTTTGCTTAGGTCAATATCTAGAAGAGTTTTTCCAACATTTTCTTCTAGAATTCTTATGGTTTCATGTCTTAGGTTTAAGTCTGTTATCCATCTTGAATTAATTTTTGTGAGTGGTCAGAGATTTAGATCCTGTTTCAATCTTCTTCATGTGGCTATTCAATTTTCCCAGCACCATTTATTGAATAGGAATTCTTTTTTTTTTTTTTTGAGACAGAGTCTCACTCTGTTACCTAGGCTAGAGTGTCATGGTGTCAGCCTAGCTCACAGCAACCTCAAACTCCTGGGTTCAAGCTATCCTCCTGCCTCAGCCTCCTAAGTAGCTGGGACTACAGGTGCATGCCACCATGCCTGGCTAATTTTTTGTATTTTTAGTAGAGACAGGGTCTCACTTTTGTTCAGGCTGGTCTCGAACTCCTGAGCTCAAGTGATCCTCCTGCCTCGGCCTCCCAGAGTGTTAGGATTACAGGCGCGAGCCACCACACCCAACCTGAATAGGGATTCTTTTCCCCAGTGTATATGGTTGTCTGCTTTGTTAAAGATCAGATGGCTATATGTGGATGGTTTTATATCTGGATTCTCTGTCCTGTTCCATTGGTCTATGTCTCTATTTTTGTGCCAACACCATGCTGATTTGGTTACTATAGCCTTGTAGTATAGCTTAATGTCTGCTAAAGTGATGCCTCCAGATCTGTTCCTTTTGCTTAAGATTATTTTGGCTATTTCTGCTCATTTATGCTTCCAAATTCAGTCTAGAATTATTTTTTCTAGATCTGGGAAGAATGATGTTGGAATTTTAATGGGAATTGCATTGAATTTGTAAATCACTTTGGGTAGTACGGATGTTTTAACAATGTTGAATCTGCCTGTCCATGAACATGATTTGTTTTTCCATTTGTTTACATCATCTGCAGTGTCCTTCTTTAGCGATTCATAGTTCTCTTTCTAGAGATCTTTCACCTCCTTGGTTAAATATATTCCTAAGTATTTTATTTTCTTTATAGCTATTGTGAAAGGTATTGAGTCTTTGATTTGTTTCTCAGCTTGACTATTGTTGGTGTATAAGAATGCTACTGATCTGTGTACACTGATTTTGTAACTTCAGACTTTGCTGACTTTATTTATCATTTCCAGGAATCTCTTGGTAAAATCTTTGGGTTTTTCTAGATATAAGATCATATCATCAGCAAAGAGTGATAGTTTGACCTCCTCTTTTCCCATTTGAATACTCTTAATTTCCTTCTTTCACTTTGTTGCTCTGGCTAGGCCTTCTAGCACTATGTAATTCTATTTTTAACTTTTTTAGGAAGTCCCATCCTTTCCATAGCTGCTGCATCATTTTATGTTCCTGCCATGTTCAACAACATGGATGAACCTGGAAGACATTACGCTAAGGGAAATAAGCCAGTTACAGAAGAAAAATACTGCATTATCCCACTTATATGAGGCATTTAAAACAGTCAAACTCATAGAAACACAAAGTAAAATGGTACTTGCCTGGGGCTGGGGCAAGTTCTTGTTCTAAGGATGTATAGTTTCAGTTATGCAAGATGAATAAGTTCTAAAATCTTCTGTACAACCTTATGCCTATAGCTTAACAATACTGTATTGTGCATTTAAAATTTGTCAAGAGGCTAGATCATGTGCTAAGCATTTTTATCACAATAAAAAATTCTAATTAGAAAATGCTAAATAGAATACTAGAAAATTTTAAGAATAAAGAATTAGAGTATTGTCTGTTTATTTAAAGAGTTTTGAAGACTATAGGACACATAGATCATTATTTTATAATCATTTTATGCATGCTCCACTTAAACATGTCCAAGGAACTTACTGCTTAGTGAACATGTTAATAATTAGAATATTGTATTCAAGTTCTGCAAAAGAGGAATACGACATTTATTTGATGGAAAAATCTTACAAATTTCCATATATATTTAATGAAAATTGATACTAGCAATGAAATAAAGTGACAAAACATGAAGAACAAAAACAAAAGCAAACATAAATTTTACGGAGGAGAATGAGAATTCAGAATGTTCCAAGTAGGAAGGCATGGAAAATTTCTGAAAGAAAAGCTTTCCGAAAGAATGATAGAATAATTTGATGATTTATAGAAACTATATTGCAAATAATTAAAGAACAAATAGTTTAAAATAGTAAAAATATAGGAAGAGCCTGAGTATCAGTGTAAGAATTGATTAATAAAGTATGGAGTGATCTTTGCCTCTTCTTCACCAACTCCACATCCATCCCAAACATCAGCATGTCTTGGTGAGTCTCTCTAATGTAAGAAAACAATTCAAATGTGACCACTTCCACCATTGTGACTTTGGTCTGTGTCTTCTTCATCTCCTGCCTGGATTATAGCAATAGCACCTTAAATAGCTTCTCTGCCTCCAAGCTTGTAAGTTACCATTTTCTTATTCGTATGGAGCTTAGAATAATCCTTCTATGAAGTTATCCCTTGGGTTGAAACACATCACATTTGGAATTAAATGCTTACTGTAGTCTCAATGTCCTACCTGACCTATTCTCCCAGGTGACGTAGGATATTTCATCTCTCTGACTTCATCTCCAATCACTCTTTTTCTTTCAGCAATTCCATCACATGGGTCTTTCACTATTCCTTAAATGTGCTAAGAATGCTTTCTCCTTTTCATCTTTGCAATCTTTCTTCTCTCTGCTTGAAATATTCTCCCAAATATCTGTGGAGCTCATTCTCTTGCTTTAATCCAACACTACTTAGATGTCACCTTATCAGAAAACTCACTTTTTTTTTTTTGAGATACAGTCTCACTGTGTTGCCCGGGCTAGAGTGCCGTGGTGTCATCCTAGCTCACAGCAACCTCAAACTCTGGACTCAAGCAATCCTTCTGCCTCAGCCTCCTGAGTAGCTGGGACTACAGGCATGTGCCACCATGTCTGGCTAATTTTTTCTATATTTTTAGTTGTCTGATTAATTTATTTGTATTTTTAGTAGAGACGGGGTCTCGCTCTTGCTCAGGCTGGT
>NW_012138191.1:2075527-2076972 GCF_000956105.1 Propithecus coquereli | reverse complement strand
TATTTGAAAGGAAACTGTTCTATTTCCTTAATTGCTGAAGTGGGAGTTAAATCAAACAAATTCTGTTTTCTTATTTTTATTTTTAAAGTAGGGTAAAATTGTTTACTGTCCCATTTCTACTCAGTTATGCACAAACTGGGGTTATTTAAATTTTTTCTAATAAATGCTGTCAACTTTTTTATTTTTTTTTTCTCTCTTATCTCCCAAGCACACCCACCCCACTATGGGAAAATAGAAAGAAAACTTAAAATCACCGATTAATGAAGCATCAGTCCATTCCAATAGAAAACAGTTAAGTACTGCAATATGTAGTATAATCTGGTTACTTCAACTTTAGTCTTCTCCAAGTAGAAATTTGATTGCATTCGAGTACCCACTTCTTCTTCCACTTGAGACTTACAGAAGAGTAGGACATGATTTCTCCCTGTTTCCTTCCCTCTTTTCCCTCCTCTTCTTTTCCTTGCACACTCTCACAGCAGTACTGCATGCAAAGGAGAGAAAGATCCATTTTTAAGGGCTGATGGGGACTGTTTCATTGGCAGTTTGACTCCTACTTTGTGACTAGTTCCCCTGAAGTCTGTGCTTAATATAACCATAGAATATATATTTGGAAACTTCTCCAGCAATTGAATTAGGTGACAATCTAAACAGATAAGTACTTACTTAGGAATGACAGTTTGAAGACTTTCAATATTCACATTGGATTAGATCAATTTGGCTATGAGAATACATGTTGCCTTCCAGTGACCTCCAGACATCTCAAATGTTGTCCCCAAATAAAACCAGACCCCCAGCACCAGGAAAAGATCAACATTTAAATAGGGCACAGCATGACGCATGTTTGCCCAAGACTTTTGTCTTCTTAATCAAATATTTTTCAGTCTCTTTCTCAGAAATTGGAAAGCACAATTGAAATAGCACAAGGTACATAGTATTCTAAGCTTGTCAGTGAAATGGATACTAAAGGCCATCATATTAGGATATTCTTTGAGAATACAAACAATGCACCAAAAGGCCATAGAATGTGTTAATTTTATTAAACAAAAATGATTGTGTCACATTTCCTAAAAGTGATATTATCATCGTTTACCCCTCTCTGATAATAGTAGATGGGTGGATTATTTTAATATATTTTAAGTAAAAGTGTGGGCAGCCCTGATTTAAAATGGGATGTATTGACCACCAGGCTGAATCACTCCTATCCTTTGTCTTGCCACCTATGTCTGTCCCAAGAATGCTGCCAAAGGAAACAGTACTGGTGACTCCCAGTGTCCTGGAATGTCCCAAAAACATTTTTACAGAACCATACTTCCAAGAATCTAATTTTTTGGAAAGTGACATGCTAATAACTGAATTACAACAGAGTCTATCTGCAATTACACTTGAAATCAAAATGGAAGCCTTTATTTATGGGATTTCAGTGAAACCTGGAAGTTGGGTCAAAG
>NW_012138191.1:2074493-2075477 GCF_000956105.1 Propithecus coquereli | reverse complement strand
TTAAAAGACATATTAGCTGACCCGTTATATGTTGGTTGGTTCATTTTCTGCTCACTCTCTTCTGACCAATAAAAATGTAAGCTACGGGCTATGAGGACTTGATCTCTTTGATTCACTCCAGTTCCCCAGAACATGATTCTTTGATTTAAGTAGATGCTCAATACCCATTTGCTCAACAAATGAAGTAATAAGAGAGGTATATATTCACATAATAGAAAACTATACAGCAGTTAACATTAGTGAACTAAATAAATATTAATATTATCAGCAGGAGGGGATGGATATATACACATGTAATAGGTACAGTGTGCACCATCTGAGGGATGGACATGCTTGAAGCTCTGACTCGAGTGGAGCAAGGGCAATATACATAACCTAAACATCTGTACCGCTGTGATATGCTGAAATAAAAAAAAAAATTTAATTATCAGCATGGAAAGAAATCTCAAACGAAAATGTTGAGTTGAAGAATTTTATGTTGAAGTTGAAGACATTTAAATAAAAGTGGCCTAATTTGGAGAATCTTCATTACCTTCTCTACCAAAATATACTGTGTGTATGTCCTTGTATATATATACACATACATACACACACACATACACACACACACATACACACACACACACACACACACACACAAAGTATGATTATTCATATGTTCCAGATGAGAAAGCTGAGTCCCAGGGAGTATGGTCACTTGCCCTAAGTCACAGAAGCATGAGCAGTGAAATGGGATAAGGATTGACAATGACCAATTTACTTGCCTCCTTTATCCTTCCAACAACCTTGATAGTGCTAAAAATAACTTTATTCAAGATGCAACTCAGATATGAGCTTCCTGAAATCTCTTCAGTGAAAGCGGGGCCACCACTATTCCCTTTGTCAGTACGAATATTACTCCAAAAATGTGAGTGCAAAAAGTGAAACATTTCTTTCTTTTCCTTGTATCTTAGAGTATATACCATGCCGCCTAGAGGGCAAAAA
>NW_012138191.1:2073539-2074443 GCF_000956105.1 Propithecus coquereli | reverse complement strand
TACTATATGTGCACTTAAGTGTTGATCAGTTAATACCAATTTGATGATGAGTCTATGTGGTGCTTGTTTTTCCATTCTTGTGATACTTCACTTAGAAAAATGGTTTTTGCTTCCATCTAGTTTGTTGCAAAAGGAATTAATTCATTTTTTATGGCTAAGTAGTATTCCATGCTATACATATACCACATTTTATTAATCCACCCTTGAACAGATGGGCACTTGGGTTGATTCCATATCTTTGCAACTGTGATTTGTGCTGCTATAAACATTTGAGTGCAAGTGTCTTTTTGATAAAATGGTTTTTTTTCCCCTTTGAGTAAATACCCACTAGTGAAATTGCTGGATCAAATGGTAGCATCTATCTTTAGTACTTTGAGGAATCTCATACTATTTTCCATAGAGATTGTACTAGTTTGCAGTCCCTCCAACAGTGTATAAGTGTTCCTTTCTCTCCACATCCATACCAACATCTACTGTTTTGGGACTTTTTGATAACAGCAATTCTCACTGGAGTTAGGTGATATCTCATTGTGGTTTTGACTTGCATTTCTCTGATGATTAGAGACATTGAGCATTTTTTCATATGTCTATCGGCCATTAGTCTATCTGCTTTTGAAAAGCTTTTGTTGATGTCTTTTTTCCACTTTTTAATGGGGTTCTTTGATTTTTTAATTGTTGATTTGCTTGAGTTTCTTATAGATTATGGTTATTAGCCCTTTATCAGATGTATGGCACGTGAATATTTTCTCCCATTCTGCAGGCTGTTATATTTGCTCTGTTGATTGTTTCCTTGGCTGTGCAGAAGCTTTTTAATTTAATCAAGTCCCATTTATTAATATTTGTTGCTGCTTGTTCCTTAATTGAAGTAAAACTATGTCTTTGATGTCTTCTTCATAAATTCTTT
>NW_012138191.1:2071774-2072417 GCF_000956105.1 Propithecus coquereli | reverse complement strand
GAAAGGTATTGAGTCTTTGATTTGTTTCTCAGCTTGACTATTGTTGGTGTATAAGAATGCTACTGATCTGTGTACACTGATTTTGTAACTTCAGAGTTTGCTGACTATATTTATCATTTCCAGGAATCTCTTGGTAAAATCTCTGGGGTTTTCTAGATATAAGATCATATCATCAGCAAAGAGTGATAGTTTGACCTCCTCTTTTTCCATTTGGATACTCTTAATTTCCTTCATTCACTTTGTTGCTCTGGCTAGGACTTCTAGCACTATGTAATTCTATTTTTAACTTTTTGAGGAAGTCCCATCCTTTCCATAGCTGCTGCATCATTTTATGTTCCTGCCATGTTCAACAACATGGATGAACCTGGAGGACATTACGCTAAGGGAAATAAGCCAGTTACAGAGGAAAAATACTGCATTATTCCACTTATATAAGGCATTTAAAACAGTCAAACTCATAGAAACACAAAGTAAAATGGTACTTGCCTGGGGCTGGGGCAAGTTCTTGTTCAAAGGATGTATAGTTTCAGTTACGCAAGATGAATAAGTTCTAAAATCTTCTGTACAACCTTATGCCTATAGCTTAACAATACTGCATTGTGCACTTAAAATTTTTCAAGAGGCTAGATCATGTGCTAAGTAT
>NW_012138191.1:2068344-2070204 GCF_000956105.1 Propithecus coquereli | reverse complement strand
TCTTGCTCAGGCTGGTTTCGAACTCCTGAGCTCAAACAATCCGCCCGCCTCGGCCTCCCAGAGTGCTAGGATTACAGGCGTGAGCCACCGTGCCCAGCCAGAAAACTCACTCTTGACTCCACCATCTAAAACAGCCCACTCAATCACTCTTTATTCTCTTATGCAGCTTTGATTTCTTTAAAAGACATATTAGCTGACCCGTTATATGTTGGTTGGTTCATTTTCTGCTCACTCTCTTCTGACCAATAAAAATGTAAGCCACAGGCTATGAGGACTTGATCTCTTTGATTCACTCCAGTTCTGCAGAACATGATTCTTTGATTTAAGTAGATGCTCAATACCCATTTGCTCAATGAATGAAGTAATAAGAGAGGTATATATTCACATAATAGAAAACTATACAGCAGTTAACATTAGTGAACTAGATAAATATTAATATTATCAGCAGGAGGGGATGGATATAGACACATGTAATAGGTACAGTGTGCACCATCTGAGAGATGGACATGCTTGAAGCTCTGACTCGAGTGAGGCAAGGGCAATATACATAACCTAAACATCTGTACCCCTGTGATATGCTGAAATAAAAAAAAAAATTTAATTATCATCATGGAAAGAAATCTCAAACCACAATGTTGAGTTGAAGAATTTTATGTTGAAGTTGAAGACATTTAAATAAAAGTGGCCTAATTTGGAGAATCTTCATTACCTTCTCTATCAAAATATACTGTGTGTATGTGCTTGTATATACACACACACACACACATATACACACACACACACACAAACCCACACACACACAAAGTATGATTATTCATATGTTCCAGCTGAGAAAGCTGAGTCCCAGGGAGTATGGTCACTTGCCCTAAGTCACAGAAGCATGAGCAGTGAAATGGAATAAGGATTGATAATGACCAATTTACTTGCCTCCTTTATCCTTCCAACAACCTCAATAGTGCTAAAAATAACTTTATTCAAGATGCAACTCAGATATGAGCTTCCTGAAATCTCCTCAGTGAAAGCTGGGCCACCACTATTCCCTTTGTC
Organism: Propithecus coquereli; assembly: GCF_000956105.1. Taxonomy (NCBI): domain Eukaryota; kingdom Metazoa; phylum Chordata; class Mammalia; order Primates; family Indriidae; genus Propithecus; species Propithecus coquereli. The sequence continues at coordinate 2,069,157 of NW_012138191.1, read as the reverse complement.
AATATGAATATTACTCCAAAAATGTGAGTGCAAAAAGTGAAACATTTCTTTCTTTTCCTTGTATCTTAGAGTATATACCATGCCGCCTAGAGGGCAAAAAGTTTGATCAAGGCTTCTCAATGTCCACTCTCCCCTCACACCAATGATCTGCGAAGGGCTCAGGGATTGTATATAGAGCAGAGTAGTCACACAGGCTCTCTAGGTCATCCTGTGGTCACCTCAATCATTACTAAATGGCTTACTGTCCAGGTGTTCATCTCTCTTGCAGCCCCCAATTAAGGACCATACTTGAGCTACATGCAAGCTCTGTCTCTGGGGATCCTTGGAATGTTTCAAATCAACCACCTGGATGGTTATCCTTCTGTCACTTTCCATGGATTCCCATCACTCATAAAAACCCCGGACTTTGTCCAAGTTGTCTTGGGAATTATCCTCTTCTTGCCTCACCTGGTGGTCTCACCTGCCCCTCATCTCATGCTGTCAATGGTCTTGGACTAATGGGAAAAGAAGTTTGGTTGAGATGGGGAGGGCTGGTGGGAGGATGGACAGAGGGCAGATCCTGAGTGCAAGGGTGCATAAAACTTACACTCAAATAAAAGCCAAGCAACAATTGTGATGTAAGCTAGGAAGAAGCATTTCACAATGGCATGAGGGACTTTGCAAAGATTTCTTGAGAAATTGCCAGTCAGCAGGGACCTGAAGGAAAGGAAGTATTGAGAAAGTCCAGGAAGATGGAGAGGAGAGCATCCCAGGGGAGGGAAAAAGTCTGTGCAATGCAACAAAGTGGGAGGAAAATGGTACACATGAACACCT
>NW_012138191.1:2066885-2068294 GCF_000956105.1 Propithecus coquereli | reverse complement strand
GAATATTACTCCAAAAATGTGAGTGCAAAAAGTGAAACATTTCTTTCTTTTCCTTGTATCTTAGAGTATATACCATGCCGCCTAGAGGGCAAAAAGTTTGATCAAGGCTTCTCAATGTCCACTCTCCCCTCACACCAATGATCTGCGAAGGGCTCAGGGATTGTACATAGAGCAGAGTAGTCACACAGGCTCTCTAGGTTATCCTGTGGTCACTTCAATCATTACTAAATGGCTTACTGTCCAGGTGTTCATCTCTCTTGCAGCCCCCAATTAAGGTCCATACTTGAGCTACATGCAAGCTCTGTCTCTGGGGATCCTTGGAATGTTTCAAATCAACCACCTGGATGGTTATCCTTCTGTCACTTTCCATGGATTCCCATCACTCATAAAAACCCCGGACTTTGTCCGAGTTGTCTTGGGAATTATCTTCTTCTTGCCTCGCCTGGTGGTCTCACCTGCCCCTCATCTCATGCTGTCAACGGTCTTGGACTAATGGGAAAAGAAGTTTGGTTGAGATGGGGAGGGCTGGTGGGAGGATGGACAGAGGGCAGATTCTGAGTGCAGGGGTGCATAAAACTTACACTCAAATAAAAGCCAAGCAACAATTGTGATGTAAGCTAGGAAGAAGCATTTCACAATGGCATGAGGGACTTTGCAAAGATTTCTTGAGAAATTGCCAATCAGCAGGGACCTGAAGGAAAGGAAGTATTGAGAAAGTCCAGGAAGATGGAGAGGAGAGCATCCCAGGGGAGGGAAAAAGTCTGTGCAATGCAACAAAGTGGGAGGAAAATGGTACACATGAACACCTTCCATAGAGTAGGTGCTCTGTAAATTGGTATTATTGTAATATTACAATAATAATTATTACTATCACTATTCAGGGTGTGTGCCCAAATAGGGCATTTTTCTCAGTTCAGAACAGAGATAATTGGAAAATTAAGAACAAAAAGAACTGAAAACATAAGAAAGAACACCCAATACAGGAAGTAGAAAGAGAGGACAAAAACCATGGATGTGAACCCCACAGGAGTCACCTGGCACTAAGATAGGCAGAAGGCAGTGTTCATGAGCAGACAGATCAGAGGGGGGAAAAAACGTGTTTTCCAGGGAAGGCTGAATTTGTAAAGGAACACTAGGGAAAGAGAGGGGCCCACGTGGGAAGCTGCATTCTCACACATTTAAGATACAGCCACCACGCCCACACCATCTTCCCTGAGTTATTTGAAAGGAAACTGTTCTATTTCCTTAATTGCTGAAGTGGGAGTTAAATCAAACAAATTCTGTTTTCTTATTTTTATTTTTAAAGTAGGGTAGAAGTTTTGACTGCCCTGTTTCTACTCAGTGATGCACTAACTGGGGATATTTTAATTTTCTCTAATAAATGCTGTCAACTTTTTTATTTTTTTTTT
>NW_012138191.1:2052521-2054119 GCF_000956105.1 Propithecus coquereli | reverse complement strand
GTGAGCAAAAGACAACAGAAATCCGTTGTGCCATGTCAATTCCAACACTATCTACTGTGAGCTCAGCTAAGAATTCAGATCACCTTTTCTTGTATTATTTTAGTGAAAAACAATTGTCTCTTCTAAAACTGTTACTTCTGGTTTTGCTTGGAATGCTAAGCAATTATAAATGTGGGTGAGGGAAGGAAAAAAAATAAGGCAGTATAGTTATGTGTGGCAGCAAGAGCTGTTGAGTTTGATCAAAGATATTTAAAGATCATCCAGAAAAAGGTTTCTCAGCCTTAGCACTATTGACATTTTGGATCTGATAATTCTTCACTGCGGGCAGCTGTCCTGTGCATGTGACACTGAGCAGCATCTCTGGACTCTACGCATTGCACGCCAGTGGAATGCTTACCCTAGTTGTGACAACCAAAAACATCTCCAAACATTACCAACCTGAGAGAAAAGGAAGAATTTCCCAACAATTAGCTATTCAGCAGTGGAAGAGTAGACCTCCTAAAATAGTGTGCTATAGTCAAGCAAAGTCTTATTACAAAGTGTTAGGGGAAAAGTTGATCATTTACACATTCTAAAATCCTTAACATAAAAATTACATTATTACAACAAAATTAAGTTGATAACCATGGATAACCACTGATACAGGAACAAAGAATGGAAAATTTGTGACAAAATGCTGCCCACTGCCCTTCCCATGCATATCGGAATTATTGATAGTTTTCCCCAGCACTGTTTCCTCTTGAGTCTGATTTGTCTCAGCATCCTTCTCAGCGTAGCACTCCATGCAGCTACTATTAATTAGAAAGAGTTGGATTGTAAAACAAAACCCTATTGTCATCTTCCTTGTGAATGCCTGACTTTCCTAACTTCCAATTCTATGCACTATATTCCTGCTAAAACCACAGTTTGTCTTGGACCCAAATTTCTGAGTCAAGCTGGATTTATTGATGCTGCAGTGGTTTTGCCTACATATGTAGGTTTTGCCTACATCTGTTTCTCCTGCATATTCAGGGAATGAATTTGTCCTTCAGAGAAAACCTTCAAGATAGTGGCAAAGGTAAGGACAAGCTAATTTAAGCTATGTAGCAATGGATTCAGTATAACTGAGGGCTGTTTCCTAGGGTGTGTTTGAAGAGTTTGGCAGTGTGGAATGATCAAGAAAGGATAACCAAGAGAGAATAATCAAGAAATGCTTGCAGGAGTAGCAATGGCAATTTTTGTCAACAGAGTGCCACTTCTTGTCATTACCAGCTTATGTATTTAACTTTTAATCCATTGGTCAAGTCCATAATAGACATTAGTTAAAATGCATTTTAATATGATATGTATTGACATTTTACAGTTTGGTGAAACAAAGATCTTCTTAAAGTGCATCATCTTCAAATATTTCTTCTAGTATGCCTTTAGGACATCCAAATAGGTATTTTTGAAAGCTGGGAAAATAGATGATATTTCTATGAGTTTGCCTCCTCAAACTTTCAAATCCTATGGGAAATTTGCCGTTGGTGTGAACTGTGAAAGCAGAGACATTTGGGCTAGACTTTCATTCTAACTTAGAATGAGGCTCAAATGTGGTTGTCAAATAAAACATCATACAC
>NW_012138191.1:2049431-2050986 GCF_000956105.1 Propithecus coquereli | reverse complement strand
GACCTCATCTAGGCAAAATATTTTCTAGGTTTTACCTTAATGTGAAATACATTAGACTTTTTAATCATTTTTCTCAATAATATCAAATTCATGAAGATGGATGATAAGTATCAGAGGGTTCCCTGAAGTCAATTTTCTTAACAACTCATCTAAGTTAAACTGATTCCCTTGTGTAGAAAATGTCAGTCTACTGAAAAATACACAAATTTATGTTGTAATTAATATATGAAAAAAATAGATGGACAATGATTAAGGCAATCGGCATGACTAGAATATGAGGAGTCTCATTAATCATAGCCCAGCCAGATTTCAACATTAACAAAATGCATCATCTTTAATTTCATAGTTACCTTCCAATCCAAATAGAACAAAACATACAATTAAGCCATTTAAAATAGTTGGATTAGGTCATTGCCTTTTTGGTCAAACCCTTTCCTTTAAGAGACAATGGATTTCTTCATAGGAAACTACTGTTGGCAGGCCTGCTTTTGAATACTGCCCATAGGTTTTCGGATCTTCCCTGGGGAAAGCGCCCAACTGCCCTAAAATAGTCATTTCTTCTTGATGTAGAACTATTAGAACATAAAGCATAATATTTTCCACTGTTTCTGATCTTAGAAGGAACGCTTTCAACCTTTCACCATGGCATGTTTCCTTTTGGATTTTTGGAGATACACCTTATCAGATTAAAGAGTCTTTTTTTTTTTTTTTTTTTTTTGAGGCAGAGTCTCTCTCTGTTGCCCCGCCTAGAGTACAGTGGTGTGATCATAGCTCACTGTAACCTCAAACTCCTGGGCTCAAGACATCCTCCTTCCTCAGCCTCCCCAGTAGCTGGAACTACAGGTGTGTGCACCACCATGCCCATCTGATTTTTTCTATTTTTAGTAGCGGGGGGTCTGAAAGAGTTGGAGTCTCACTCTTGCTCAGGCTGCTCTGGAACTCCTGACCTCAAGTGATTCTCCCACCTCAGCCTCCCAGAGTGCTAGTATTACAGGCATGAGCCACCGTGCCTGGCCAAGAGTTTCTTTTATATATGGATTTGAATTTAGTCACACATATTTTCTCATCATATGTTCATATGATTTTTCTCTTTTATTCTGTTAATGTGGTGAATTGCATTTACTGATTTTTAAATCGTCAAGCACCTATGTATTATTGGAACGAACTCAATCTGATCATGATATGCTTTTATTTCTATACATCACTGAATATTATTTTTTAAAAGATTTTGTTTAAATTTTTTGAATCAGAGATGTTGGTCTACAGTTTCCCTATGTACATTGTCCTTATCAGGAATTAGTGTCAAGATGATGCTGGCCACAGGAAGAAAGTTGGGAAGTGATGCCTCCTTTCTATTCTCCAGAAGTCTATATAAGGTTTCTGTTATCTTTTCCCCCCTTAAATATTTGGTAAGATATCACTGTTTGAGAAAATTGGGTCTATGATATACAGGATTCTATTATTTTTGTTACTTCCTACAAGTCTATAATTAATTCAAAATAAAAAAATTAAATTCACTGGGGAAATCATCTGAGTCCTGAGTTGCCTCCCACCT
>NW_012138191.1:2046786-2049381 GCF_000956105.1 Propithecus coquereli | reverse complement strand
TTTATATAACCCTCACTAGGTAATGTCCTTTTCATAGATTTAATAGTCATTTTTAACTTTTATTCAAATTATTTGCAATTCTGTTTGTTGTCAGTTAACTTTTTCCTTCTAATTTTTTGGAATTCTGTTATCTCTTTGTCTGATTCACTTATTCATTTATTCATTCTACAGATATTTACTGAGTACCTACTATACACTAGAAACTATTCTTAGGTGCTGGGGACACACCTGTAAACCAAATAGATCAAAATCTCTGCCCTTATTGAGCTATGTTTATGTGTTAAGATCAACAATAAACTAATTAATAAGTGCAAGCTCTAGAGAAAAATAAGACAAGAAAGGGATATAGAGTTCTAGGATTTGGGAAGGATTACAGTTTTAACTAGGGTGGCCAGCGTAGGCATTATTGAGAAGGCAGCATTAGAGCAAAGATCTCAAGGAAGTAAGGGAAGGAAGTATTCAGATCATGGCGGAAAGAACATTCCAGACACAGCAACTATCAAATACAAATAAGACGAGAATTTGGCTGACATGTTTAGGAATAATTAGCAGGCCAGTGGTGCAAGTAAGGAAAGATGGGGTCAGAAAAGTCAGAAGGGGCAGGTGGTTAGGTCCTTGCATGATATTATAAGTCCTTTGACTTTAATTTTGAGTAAGAGAGAAATAAATTGGAAAATTTGCAGCAGATTTTTACTACCTGACTTGCTTTTTAACAGGATCACTCTGTTTATTATCCTAATCATAGACTACTGAGGCAAGTACAGAAGTGAGCAGACCAATTAAGAGTTATTATAACAATTCAGGCAAGAGATGGTGGTGTCTTAGGTTATGGTGGTGGCAGTGAAAATGTTAAAATGTAATATATTATGGATAGGTAGAGCCAACAGAATTTATTAACAAATTAGATAGAGGGTATTAGAGAGATGTCAAGGATGACTCCAAGGATTTTGGTCTGAGCATTTGGAAAGATAGAATTTACATTTACACGGATGATAAATGCTATGGGAGGCATGGATTTTAGAGAGAATATGAGGAATTCAGTTTTGAACATGTTAAGTTTAAGATGCTTATTAGATATCCAAACAGAAATATCATGTGGGAAGTTTGATAAAACAGCTCGAGTCTAGGGGAGAGGTCCGGACTGGAAACGTACATGTGAAAGTCGACCAATAGATGGTACTTAGGCCAAGAGAGTGGGCTCTAAGGGAAAGGATATTGGTAAAGAAGAGATCTTGAGGACTGAGCCATCAAGCAATCCACTGCTAAAAGTTCAAGGAGAAAAGTAAGAACAAGCAGAGGCACTGGAGAAGGAGAAGCCAGAGAGCTAGGAGAAAACCCAGGAGAGAGAAGTGACTTGGGAACCAAGTTAAGAACTATTTCAAGAAGAAAATGCCAATACTGTTTATAGGCCCAGTCAGTTGAGAACTGAGAGTCAACACTTGAACTTTTAAGATTAGAAGCCGTAGTGATCTGGACAAGAGTATTTCAGTGGAGTGGTGAAAGCAAAGGCTTGAATGGAGGGAATACAAGACAGAAAGGGAGAAGAAGACTTGAGACAGTGGGTAGAAAATCATTTCCAGAGATTTTGCCCTAACAAGGAGCTGAGCTATGTGACAGTAACTGGAGGGGGTGTGGAGTCAGCAGATATTTTTTTTTAAATGGGAAAAATTGGAGCGTATGTATTTTTGTATGGGAAGGATCCAGTAGACAGGGAAAACTGATGATGTAGGAGAGTGGTGGAAGAAAAGCTGGAGTTTTCCTTTTAGAGATGAAAGATGACATAATCTACTAAAAAAGTAGAAATGTTTGCTTTGGATGCAGAGACAGGAAATTACTAGAAATAGGAGAGTAAAAAGGTACCGATGTTGATAGGTGGGTATTTGTGGGAAATTCCACAATTTCCCATCAGATTGCTTCTATTTTCTCAAGGAAATAGGAAGCAAAGGTTGTCAGCTGAGTTTAAAGCTTGAGCATAAAGGAAAAGTTGTAAATAGAGAACCGTGTGAGTGCCAGAGTGAATGATCTAGGAAAATACGGAATGATTACTGAGCAAACTGAAGACCCATTTGAAGTTTGTGGTGACAAATTTGAAATGAAACCCATCAGTATAACTTGTTTTTTTTCTCCTGTGAGTATTTATCTGCACAGGTGCAGGTGTGTAGTATGAGGAGAGATGGACTTAACGGAAGGTGGGGTTTTGAATAACAAAGAAAGAGAGGAGAATGAAGTTATGATTGGCCCCGGAATTTATCTGATAAAGGAGAAGAGTGACAAGATTGATAAACTACAGGTCCTAGTAGTGGTCCAGGGATGATAAGGTTTGGGCATTTTGCAGCTGTGAGATGCAAAGAAATGTGGATATTAGAGAGTAATACACACAAACGGTTCATTAATATGTAACAAACTTCCCCAACATTTAGTTGTTTGAAATGAGCATTTTATTATTATATCTCATGATTTGTGGGTCAGAGATTTGAGCAAGACTTAGCTAGATGATTCTTCTACTCCCTGTAGTGTTGATTGGGGTAACTCAGTAGTGTTCATCTGATGGCTGTTCTGGTCTCAATGGTCCAGGGTAGCTCAGCTGAAATGCCT
>NW_012138191.1:2043816-2046736 GCF_000956105.1 Propithecus coquereli | reverse complement strand
ATGATTTTTTTAAAAAAGGCTTTTTTTCCCTCCTAAAATACCAATAGAATCTCTTTGCAAAGCAGAGTACTATTTGACAAGATTCCGAGTTCCATTAATAAGGGCAGAGAGATAGGGGAGCATAATTTGGGGAGTAGAATGGAAAAAGGGAGCAGTCTACTAGATATACTATCAGCAGTGACTAACATGGAGGGTTATGCAGATATTCCCAAACCAAAAAATTAGAGCAGTGTTGGCCCAGGCGAAGACCTATATTTTGTTGTATTGAAATTAGGATATGTTCCCTGTTTGCTTTCCCCAAGGTGAATCAAAATTGAGCCCTGTCGTTTGGTGGGTGGGATCCACTTTTACACATGAATGCCATATATTGCATCAACTACCTTTTTTATACATGATATTTAATGTATAACTTTTAGGTCAACCTCGTGATTAAAGACCTTTGTTTACTTTGTGTTACATGATTAGTTATGACAACAGGACGGGGTTAAAATCCTAGAGTATTGTATAATATAACAATTTAAAAAGTAGTCTCTGAAATCTAACTGCCTCAGTTCAAAAACTCACCTGTGTAACTTTGAACAAATTCATTAACTCAGAAATGCAGTATCTTCATCTATAAAATTAGAAGTAATACACAGTGATTAACTGTATGAACCCTAAAGCAAAGTGGCTGGAATTTCCTACTTATATTCTGTGTGCCCTAAGACAATTTATTTATTTTCCCTATGCCTGAATTTTCTTATCTATGAAGTGGCAATAATAATAGTACCTTAGGTCAAACCATTCCTGAGTAGAGTACAGTCTAAATTATATACTAATCTTGCCTTTCTAAAAGATTATACAAATTTTCCACTATCCCTGGATATTATCAGTTTTATTTTTGACAGTCTGATAGGAAATCAGTGGAACTTTTTATATAACCCTCACTAGGTAATGTCCTTTTCATAGATTTAATAGTCATTTTTAACTTTTATTCAAATTATTTGCAATTCTGTTTGTTGTCAGTTAACTTTTTCCTTCTAATTTTTTGGAATTCTGTTATCTCTTTGTCTGATTCACTTATTCATTTATTCATTCTACAGATATTTACTGAGTACCTACTATACACTAGAAACTATTCTTAGGTGCTGGGGACACACCTGTAAACCAAATAGATCAAAATCTCTGCCCTTATTGAGCTATGTTTATGTGTTAAGATCAACAATAAACTAATTAATAAGTGCAAGCTCTAGAGAAAAATAAGACAAGAAAGGGATATAGAGTTCTAGGATTTGGGAAGGATTACAGTTTTAACTAGGGTGGCCAGCGTAGGCATTATTGAGAAGGCAGCATTAGAGCAAAGATCTCAAGGAAGTAAGGGAAGGAAGTATTCAGATCATGGCGGAAAGAACATTCCAGACACAGCAACTATCAAATACAAATAAGACGAGAATTTGGCTGACATGTTTAGGAATAATTAGCAGGCCAGTGGTGCAAGTAAGGAAAGATGGGGTCAGAAAAGTCAGAAGGGGCAGGTGGTTAGGTCCTTGCATGATATTATAAGTCCTTTGACTTTAATTTTGAGTAAGAGAGAAATAAATTGGAAAATTTGCAGCAGATTTTTACTACCTGACTTGCTTTTTAACAGGATCACTCTGTTTATTATCCTAATCATAGACTACTGAGGCAAGTACAGAAGTGAGCAGACCAATTAAGAGTTATTATAACAATTCAGGCAAGAGATGGTGGTGTCTTAGGTTATGGTGGTGGCAGTGAAAATGTTAAAATGTAATATATTATGGATAGGTAGAGCCAACAGAATTTATTAACAAATTAGATAGAGGGTATTAGAGAGATGTCAAGGATGACTCCAAGGATTTTGGTCTGAGCATTTGGAAAGATAGAATTTACATTTACACGGATGATAAATGCTATGGGAGGCATGGATTTTAGAGAGAATATGAGGAATTCAGTTTTGAACATGTTAAGTTTAAGATGCTTATTAGATATCCAAACAGAAATATCATGTGGGAAGTTTGATAAAACAGCTCGAGTCTAGGGGAGAGGTCCGGACTGGAAACGTACATGTGAAAGTCGACCAATAGATGGTACTTAGGCCAAGAGAGTGGGCTCTAAGGGAAAGGATATTGGTAAAGAAGAGATCTTGAGGACTGAGCCATCAAGCAATCCACTGCTAAAAGTTCAAGGAGAAAAGTAAGAACAAGCAGAGGCACTGGAGAAGGAGAAGCCAGAGAGCTAGGAGAAAACCCAGGAGAGAGAAGTGACTTGGGAACCAAGTTAAGAACTATTTCAAGAAGAAAATGCCAATACTGTTTATAGGCCCAGTCAGTTGAGAACTGAGAGTCAACACTTGAACTTTTAAGATTAGAAGCCGTAGTGATCTGGACAAGAGAATTTCAGTGGAGTGGTGAAAGCAAAGGCTTGAATGGAGGGAATACAAGACAGAAAGGGAGAAGAAGACTTGAGACAGTGGGTAGAAAATCATTTCCAGAGATTTTGCCCTAACAAGGAGCTGAGCTATGTGACAGTAACTGGAGGGGGTGTGGAGTCAGTAGATATTTTTTTTAAAATGGGAAAAATTAGAGCGTATGTATTTTTGTATGGGAAGGATCCAGTAGACAGGGAAAACTGATGATGTAGGAGAGTGGTGGAAGAAAAGCTAGAGTTTTCCTTTTAGAGATGAAAGATGACATAATCTACTAAAAAAGTAGAAATGTTTGCTTTGGATGCAGAGACAGGAAATTACTAGAAATAGGAGAGTAAAAAGGTACCGATGTTGATAGGTGGGTATTTGTGGGAAATTCCACAATTTCCCATCAGATTGCTTCTATTTTCTCAAGGAAATAGGAAGCAAAGGTTGTCAGCTGAGTTTAAAGCTTGAGCATAAAGGAAAAGTTGTAAATAGAGAACCGTGTGAGTG
>NW_012138191.1:2030575-2033211 GCF_000956105.1 Propithecus coquereli | reverse complement strand
CTCAGGGAGTTTACAAACAAATTTAACCCAAACTCATTTAAAAAGCAAAAATGGAAGAATACGTCCCATTTGTTTTATGAGTTTTTGCTGCTGAAATCAGAAGATAAATATATGAGGAAGAAAAATACAAGTTAATTCTCACTTGTTGGTACAAATATAAAATCATAATAAAATATTAGCAAAATGTATATTAAATTATATTAATTTTTGTTATTTAAATTAAATATTAGATGGTTAATTAACTATTTTAAATTGAATATAATATCAATCTATTTTACCAGTTTAACATTAACGTATATAATATTATTTATCTCACTCAGATTATGAAAAAAAGTTCTTATAATCTCAATAGATTCACAGAATGTATTTAATATTAATACAATTCAATACCCAGTTGTCTTAGTCCATTTATGCTGCTATATAAATACCTTAGGCTTTGCACTTTATAAAGAATAGAAATTTATTTCTCATAATTCTGGTGGCTGGAAAGCCCAAGATTAAGGTGCCAAGAGGTTCTGTGTCTGGTGAGGGCCCAGTCTCTGCTTCTAAGAGGATGCCTTGAAGGCTGTACTCTTACATGGCAGAGGAAAGGAAGAGCCTAAAAGGGCCTAAACTAGTTTCCTATACCACTTTTATAAGGCCTTGACCCATAAGGCTCCACTCTCATGACTTAATTACTTCCCAAAAGCCCCACCTATTACTACCGCCATAGTGGGGATTAAGGTTCAACGTGAATATTGGAGGAGAAACATTCAAAGCATAGCTCTGGTCTTTATTAAAAAGCAAAAAGGGTTTTAGCGGATAACCTCCTTAACTAGATAACCATAAACTTGATCACAGGTAATGATAAACATTAAAACTATTCCATTGAAAATATAAACAAGATAAGGATATGTACTATCATCATGTCTATCAAGCATTGTCTGAAGATCCAAGGCAATGCAGTAGGAAAGTAGAAAGAAATGAAAGGTAAGAGGATTGGAAAGAAAGAAACAAAACTGTTTATTATTCACCATGTGATTGCCTACATGAAAAATAAGTTGTCATCAAATTAAAATTAGTAAAAGACATTGACAAAAACCAATGCCCCAACAACAGTTAGAAAATATAACTTTTTAAAAAAATGATATTATTTCCAATAGCAACAAAAAATATAAAAACCTAAGAACCACCATAGCAAGAATTGTGCAATACCTTAAATGAAATCTTTATGAAGTTTTATTGAAAGACATTTGTTGAAACTTACATAAACAGAAACATACTCACGAGCTTGGAGACTTGATATCACAAATAAGGCAATTCTACTTAAATCAATACAATTTCATTTAAAATTCCCAAAGAATTTTTGGTGAAATTTGTCAGGTGCACTCTAATAGTCATAGGAAAATAACAGTCCAAGGATTAATAATATTAATTTGAAGAAAAATGATTCACCTCAAAAACTCTATTTCAAGATTTACTAAAAATCTGCTTTATCACAGTTCCTCATTTTATCATGCTTTAACATCTCTGAAATCAGAATCTAGTCTATTATTAATGATAGTTTATGTTTAATTCACAGCATTTTTCTTCCTCACTGATATTTAAAATAATCAATCATTTTAAAAATGATGATACCTTGGAATCAGCAAACATGGACATTAAAATGATGAGGTATATAAAAAAGACAAATAGCACAATGGAACATAGGAGAGTCTTGAAACAGACACTTTGGTAGCTTGATATTTGACAGAAACAACATTAAAAATAGTAAGCAAAGAATGGCTTATTAAGTAAATCATAAAAGGATAATTGGTCATATATTTGCAGAAAGATAAAATCAAATTTCTATTTTACATCATACACACAAACAAATATCAGACCTATATGGTAAAAGTCAAAGCATTGAAAACAAATGAGAGTAAATGTAAGCTATTCTTAAAGGGATGGATTTCTTAAGACGTGCAAAACAAAAACAGGCACAAAATACAAAACAAAGAAAATCTTTTCCGTTGATAAGATCAATTTGATTATGTTAAAATGTAATACTTCTGTATAAAAAAACAGTAAAAATAGACAACCCAAAGATTCAGAGAAGTAATTATAATGTATATGCTCAATGAGGTATTGCATCCAAAATATGTATTCATATAGAATATAGTAACATTATCTAAAAAAGAAAAACATTATAGAAAAATGGACAAAGTATATGAATAAACAATTTATGTGGAAAAACCAAATTACTAATACACAAGAGGAAAAATATGTTGCATCTTATCAGGGTAATATGAAGTAGAAATACATTTTCTGAACATTTTCTGTTCATTTTCTTGAACATGGATGTTAAATATTATGAAACTAATTCTTCCCAATTTAAATGCAAATTTAATAAATATCAGTCAATATTTCAACAGATTTGAGAAAACCATTTTGTATTTATTTAGGTAGAACAGACAAATGAGAAAATACTATCTTTCAAAGAATTAAAAAAAGGAGAGAATTAAGGACACTTTTTCTATCAGACATTGCAATGTAATGTAAAATAACATTGTGTTAACTTATGAATAGACATAAAATTAATATATACTGGTGCATAAAACTTAGTGTATCATAAATCAATTTTTCCAAGAAAATTGGCTGGGGCAATTAGTTAATTA
>NW_012138191.1:2026374-2030075 GCF_000956105.1 Propithecus coquereli | reverse complement strand
GAAGTAGACAGAAAAGGCACAAGGTTTTATAATTTATAGATTTGAAAATATACAAACCACTTGAGGGGAAAACGAAATTTTTAAATTTTTCTTTGTAAGAAAGGTTTTTCTGGTACATCCTCAATACAGAAAGTGACTGCTCTGTCAGCCACTTTATACATATTCTGAATTGTAAAGACAGATTAGGATGGTGGTCCATAAGGACAATGCCCAGGACATTGTTACCTACGTATCAGCCTTTTCGTTGCAGCCCTTCTAAACTTACTATTTCCTACACGTGGCATGTATTTTCATGCATGAATTATTAAAAATATATCCATATCACCCCGCTGCCCAGAACAACTTCTTCTATCCCCAACTCTCACTCAGTGTTCTGAGACAAGAGAAATCTTAAAGTTTGAATATTCATAACTTTTCTATCCTCTCTCAACTGAAGAATATCCTGTCTTGCACAAACTACTCCTATGTATTAGTTTAATCAGAATTAGCATAAAGTACAAAAAGACACAGCAAGGACTAGTTAGGACATTTATACCAAACAGGAAACAACAAAAGGAATATTCCAGAAGGAGAAGGGTGAGAAGTAAGAATTATGCAAACTGGATTAGAACGAGTATTTGTAAAGTTCTGGGATATTTGTTCTTGAAAAGAGACTTTGAGAAAGTTGCTAGGTATATAGGAGGAAGTGGAAGTGGATGTTTTGGTGGTGTTTCTGGTTTTTTGTTAAGAGTATATCCTGTAACATTTTTGAGAAAAACTGAAGCAAATATTCCAATTGTTTAATTTTCTTTTTGGTTATTCGTCTGCTGGTTTTGTTTGTTTGTTTTGTTGGTTCGTTTTAATATCACATCACAATTAGACTGCACTAAAAGCATCTTGGTTTAATATTGATTAATCTCAGGAGCCTCCGGTCAGCATATTGGACCTAAGGTGCAGTGCTCAGTTGAACTTGAGATCGAAAAATTATCGCCAAGACATACCTCACTGAGAATCCCAGACATTCAGAATTGTGATGCAAAGGAATGAAATTGATAGGACAGAAATTGACATGTTCACCATTGAATGGGTCAAAGTAAGAATCCAAACTATGCATTACCATGTAATTTTATTAAATAGATGTTTAACAAGTTCCCTCATAAAACTGCAACAGTGCACTAATTTTCAACCTAACCTCATAAGTTCAACTTCTTATGAAATTAGAGTACTTCCGGGCAGAAAGTATAGTTTAATACCAGACACGATTAGATTTGGACAAAGTCATTTCCCTACCTTGATCTGGAAGATTCTGATAGCAAACTAACTTTGAAAACACTGAATAAGTCATATTTTTATAGAAAAAAAGGGAAAAAAATTATACAGGGTACCAAAAAGAGAAAAAAAATGACCCGATTCATAGTTACAACAACTCACTGGAATACTGCAAAACTGTGATACTCACAGGCAGAGAATTCTACAGGGTCTGGCCTTTAGGATTTTATAGGAACACAAAGCTACTGGGACCTGCTTTTTAGAGGCATACAATCTTACTCCCAAAGTATATGACGAATAGATGAATACCTAAGATGGTGATTTGTAACAAGATCTCAGCAAGCCAAGATGTTTTCTTGCGTCCATTCTTGGCCTAAAAGAACTTTCAGAGCATGCCATCCCTTGATGGGAGGGTGGTAGTAGAGTGGAACTTGGAGAAGTCCGTGATTCTGGAGTGGGTCACAGCCAAGTGTTACTAAACAAGTGTATTTTTATTTCATCATAGACTCACAAGCCACTTGTATTCTTGAAATTGCTAATCAGATCCAAAGCAGCCAAGATCACGCACCCAGGTAGAACAAAATAACAGGGCTCTCATCTAAGCCTGTAGACCAGGGAAGCTGGAAATGATGCAGATGCAAGAGAAACTTTCACAGCCTCCCTCCAACCAATGCGCAGCATAACCAGTGCTCTTTTCCCTCTGTGAAGCACGCTGACTGACGAACACATGTGGCTCATCAGCTGCTCTATAACGCCCATGAACTTCTGCTCTCATCTGTCTTGTAATTTGCTTATCAAGAGTCAGTGCTATTCGTTCCCAAATTTAATTGGGTCAATTGTTCTTATGCTGTGATTAAATAATTTAATTAAATGTTACATTCAAAATGAAAAGGAATTGTTATAAAAACAAAGTCGAATGTTTTGGAATAATGCAATTAAATTGAGACATCAAAAACTTGGTTGAAGTTGAGGCTTGTACAAAGAACCATAATGATCTAAAAGGATTCTGCAGAGAGAGTGCTCTCCAAATGTTTTAAAGGGCTCATTCCTCTTCAATCAAACTGAAACTGTTAATCATGGATGCTGTATTTTGAGTGTGGTTTGTGCTGAAAGATGATGTGAAACTCTAGCAGGAAAATCTATCCTCAAAGAGAGTTTAGGCCCTACTACGATAAAGTGACAAATGAGCATTCAAATTTGTATTGTTTTTAAGCTAAAACAAAATGTAGATGGTAGGCATTTTGCAATACCTAATGAGACAATGGATCTTGGTAATGATCATCAATGGCTGCTATAATTTTAAATTAAATTAAAAATTCAGTTCCTCAGTTTCACTAGCCATATTTTATGTTCTCAGTGGCTACATGGGGCTCAGGGGCTACGATGTTAGAGCAGATACAGAGTGTGTCCATCACCAAAGAAAGTTCTACTGGACACACCATTCGAGAACCAGCAGTTTTGGAACTACAGCATGTTAAACAACACCATGAAGATACAGTCAACAAAGTCAAGAACACTGGAAATGTTACAAGAAAAAATACACAGTTTATTTAAATAAATGAATGGCAGGAAAAAGAAGGGAAGGTGCTATACATTTAAAAAGATTTAAGAAGCCTTGAATCTAAATGCAACATAAGGACCTTGTTTGGGTCTTAATTTAGCAAACTAAACGTAAAATGATATTTCCGACACAATTGGGAAAGATCAAACATGGACTAGATATTGTAAGGTATCAAGGAATTATCATTAATTTTTAGCTGTGAAAATGACATTGTGGCTATGTTTTCATTTTTTTAGTTCTTATCTATTAGAGATATACAGAGTTATAGAGATGTGAAGATGATATATAGGTGAAATGATACAATATTTGGGATACACTTTAAAATACTACAGCCAGAAAGGAAGTGCATGCAAATGCATGTATGTGTGGATTGATGAAATAAGAATGGTAAAGTATCAATAATTGTGAAGTCCAGGTTGCTCTCTCTACCATGAGGTATATTTTAAACTTCCATCCTATGAAGTTCAAAATGTATATAGTATGTATGTATCATGTATTCTTTTTGTCTGTGTCAATCTCCATTGAAATCGATTTTTTAATTCACTGTCAAACTACTAGGTCATGTAAGAGGGTGTCTAATGCATAACCCCCCTTCCTGAATGCTGACCTCCAAGGCAAGATCCAAATGAAGAGAGTTTGTAGGTTCTCCTACTTCATCAGATTGTCTCCTGTCTCCTTACCAACTTCCAGACAATAAAGGGCTTGCGTTAAACATTGACTCACCCTAACTTTATTTCACTGCCGCAGAGTTGCTTTCAAACGGGATAGATCTGAATGTGGCTGTTAATAAATCAGGGGCTGCCAATAATTATGTTTGATATAATAGAATTTTTAAAATTTTATTTATGTTCTTGGTGTCCTTTAGTATAGAAACTATTCAGATTCTGCTTGC
>NW_012138191.1:2010009-2026045 GCF_000956105.1 Propithecus coquereli | reverse complement strand
TTGGGGGCTGTCAAGAGATGGGACTTCTTTTCTAGCTCTTTGCTCCTGACTTCTTTTTGATCCCATTTCTTTAACTCCAAAATGAGCAATATTAGGGCAGGGATATTCCTGAGTATAATTTCTGCATGCAGAAAAGATTATTCAGAAGTTTATTTTGTGTTCAACCAAGTAACATTTAATTTACTAATGCTAAAATATTGAGAACCTAATTTGTAAGTTATTATGTGTTTACCTTGAAAATCCTATTCTTTAGCAAAGTTTAAAAGCAATTGCATTTAAAGAACTTTTAAATAATATTGCGTCTTTATTAAAACATCTCAAATATTTTAACTGCATTTTAAATATTTAGTTGTTCAGTCCTTAAATATAGCCATTGCTAAAGCATCTATCCTTTGATTCATATAAACTTAATAATTAATTTAAAATTTTGATGCAACATTGGTACTACTAAAATATTCCAGTTCTACATATAAAGAGCAAAATTTAAATACTTGCTCAATTATAAATTTTAAAACTGGACTTTTCTGTGCTCTACTAGGCTAAATACTCTTAAATATTACAAAATTATAAAATATCAAACTAACACAGGTTTCTTAATGAGATAATAATAATACAGTTTTGATTTTTCTACACATTTTATAGTTAATTCTAAATCTCATTGAGGTTAAAAGATATCTGTTCATTGAGAAAGAGAGTTCCAATCCAAAGACATTGAAGTTATTTTTCCACCAGAGACTTAGGTCAAGCATAATATTTGGAACTACATAAATTATTATATCATGTCATATAATTTTAGTGGTTGCCTCTCCAGCGTCCTTGACAAGGAGTTTTGGTCAAAGAAGTTGACTGTGTTCTTAGTGTAGATACGAATGGGTTCTGTCTACCTATAATTGCTATATCAATTTACCCACAATTACATGAGGGAGTAGCCACTCAGTCCAAAACATTGCTGGATTCATACTACATGATAAAGTCTGCAACTCCAACGTGAGTTGATCTCTAGTTTGTATTTCATCATTTATTTGACTCTTAAGAAGTATACATATGTCTTCTCTCTGAATACAAAGAGTTTAAACTTGGTGAAATCCAACATTTCTATATTCCTATCTTCTTGGGACTATATAACTATTATAGATTTTAAGTTATACCTGATTAAACTGTAAATATCTTGCACTGACTTTATGTGACAATTCAATGACAGCTTCCATGGTCATTCTACTAACAAGAATCTACCATTATTAGGCCAGTCACAGTGGCTCATGCCTGTAGTCCTAGCACTTGGGGAGGCTGAGGCGGGTGGATCGCTCAAGATCAGGAGTTCAAGACCAGCCTGAACAAGAGCAAGACCCCGTCTCTACTAAAAATAGAAAGAAATTATCTGGACAACTAAAAATATATATATAGAAAAAATTAGCCGGGCATGGTGGCACATGCCTGTAGTCCCAGCTACTCAGGAGGCTGAGGCAGGAGCATCGCTTGAGCCCAGGAGTTTGAGGTTGCTGTGAGCTAGGCTGATGCCACGGCACTCTAGCCAGGGCAACAAAGCCAAGACTCTGTCTCAAAAAAAAAAAAAAAAAGAATCTACCATTATTGGCCTGAAGATAAATGGAGTTGTACCTTACCTGAATCTTCTAAAATGAACATATCATTTCCACTATGTGAGCTTAATATTATTGCCCATTTGAATTTACTTTGGTGCAGATAGTCACTAATATGATGACATTCACAACTATCTCTCTGAGTAAGCTTCGAAATCTCCCTACATTTTAACACCAAGATAACAGCCAAATTCTCAACTTACCTGCTCACTCAACAATTATACAACTGGTATAAACTCAAATATCGGGGAACCTAAATGCCATGATCGCTGTGGCTGTCTCTGGTATCCTCTGTTCAGAGTTCACATTTGGAAAATTAAGGTACCTTTAAGTATTCTGACAATAGTGCATGATCACCACACCTTTGTTGCATCATATTTTTACAATGATTTTTAAAAGAAAATGAATGTTTACATACATGTTTACATAAATAGCATTAGTTTTAAATACACCTATAAGAACACACACTATTCCTAGAAGAGTACAAAGAAACGGGAAACACTGATTGCTTCTTAAGGGGAGCATTAGGTGGAAATAAAGCCAGAGTAGGAGGGATAAATGCTTTTCATTCTCTATCATTTTCTACTTTTTGGGTTCTGAAATATAGGCATGTTTTAACTATTTAAACACACAAAAAATAATCTATTTGTTAAAACTCAAGTTTGATGTAAAATAAGATCAATTAGAAAAACTGTTTTAATTAATATTTTCTTAAAGAAATGAATGAGAATGATTTTCTAGTAGTGACAATGATGGTACCACTGGTAATAATAGTTGGTATCTGCAGGGTCATACTCAGCTGGGAGAAAAAGAAGAACGTGTTCTCAGGGATTTTTATTCTGTTACATTTTGGGAAAGCCAATGTTGTCTTGGCCCAGAAGAGTGGAAGTGATAATTTTATTTTGTTAGAGAGAACACTCCTGGTTTTTTCTAGAATAAAATATACTATTGGAAGTACAATGCAGATTTTGGAAAAGCAGGGGTGAGCCAGTCTCGGTTTCTCTTCTAGAACTGGGTAGGCACATTGCCTCCCAAGCAAGTTGACTCTGAGACTGAATTCAGCGTTTTGTGGGCAGAAAATGTGGTTCATCTCCGTGGCCATTTCTGAGAAAGGAGGTGCTGAGTGTTTGAGGAGCTGAAAACACAGGTCACTCTGGACCCAAAGTAAATACAAATCTTAAAACAATGAGCCTCTGTCTGAGCAGGTCTTCTGGCTCCCAGAGTGACACCTTAGCCAACCCATTTTCTGTGGCTGTCCTGAGTTTCAGGGCTGGGGCAAGGAAATAATACCCACACTCTTAGCTTTCAGCAGTATATACTCAGGCCAGGTGCCTGAGGCAAAGATACAGACAGACCTCTCTCTTTCTCTTCTCTCTCCCCCACACCCCCCTCCAACCAGAATATTCACAAGAAACTGGTATACTTGAAACAGGATTACAACTAGGATTCATGATGTGACCCCTGACCTTGCCCAAATTACATGGGTACCCTGGACTCTGCTGTTTTTATTCTCATACTACAAGATTTTCATTGTCAATATTTCCATTCCTTTTCCTTATTGAGAGAAATTATCTAAAATGTACAAATAGGCAAAAGGACGATTTCATGTTCATTGTTTGAGAGTCCACCCAAAGATCATTTCATTCTCTATGCCAGGCAGGAGTCAAGAAACTTTCTTCTGTAAAGGGTCAGATGGTACACATTTTAGGCTCTGAGGACCACATATGAGTCTCTGTCACAACTCTTCAGCTCTGTAGCAGTAGCACAAAAGCTGTCATAGATAAGAAGTAAATGAATGGGCATAGCTTTCTTCCCCAAAATTTTATTTACGAAAACAAGTATCCAGTGAACAAATTTTGGTTTACTGTAATTTGCTGGCCTCTGGTCTAGTCTAGAAGAATAAACCTTGCTTGATTTGCTATTTGCACTTGATTAGGGCCCAGCCTCTGTGAGTTTACCAGGGTTAACTTAGTTAAAATATTGATCCTATAGAGTTGCAAAATGTTTTTTTTTTTTTTTCTGGTAGAATAGACAACCTCAAAATTATATAAAAATAAAACATTTATTTTGAAAGTTTTGATCCTCAAAGCCTCTTTGAACCAATATAAACCTCTGATATATTTATTTTCCAGCTCTGCTATTCTATAGTAATTGCCTGCTTGTAGCAAAGATGATTTTCTTTCTCATCTACTCCATCCTCATATAAGACAGTTCAATGCAATGTAGGCATAGTGGGTCCAATTAAGGAAAGGCACATATGCATGTTGTCTGTAATCCTTCAAGCTTGAGTCACAAAATAATGTTGTTTTAATGATTGCTTTAAACACCAGGAGACTCCTCATATAAAAATGAGCTCCCAATTAACTCTGACTTTTACATGCCACCAGGGTTGGATCAGATTAATTTTAGGGACCATTTCAAAGCTCTCCTAGTACACTTTTATCATTTTTCAACTGAGTAACCAAAAGCTCACTCCCTCTGGTCCCTGCTGTGTCTTCAAGCATGATTTCTACGCAGACAACTTCCCATCTCTTTTCTAGATACTTCCTTCTTCTAAGCACCAGTCTCCTAGTCGCAAAGGCTTTTGACCATCTCCATCCTTCTCCTCTTCCTAACTTGCCCACAATATGGCACCACCATCAGCTTGCTCAAAATCTTGGAGACTTCTTTGACATTTCCCTCCCTCCTACCACCACCCTGGACACCCACTCCGCTGCTGCGTCCCATCAGTTCTCCTCCCCTGTCACCAACAGGTCTCTAGCACAGGTTTCATTAGCTTCATTGTCTTCCAGCTGCTCCTTTCTCTCAGAGCCCCACTCACCCCATCGACATCCCATACTGCCACAAGGGACTTTTCTTAAACATAAGTTTTCTTGTTCTTCCCTTCTTTACCCCTGATGAAAAAGTGTTGCCTGTTTCTTATTTCTAGGCAAATACAATACAAACCCAAGACCCCACCTAACCTACATAACCAATACTTCTGTCACTGATGCATGTGAACTGCCCTTGAGCCCTTGTTCACTTTTTTATTTCCCTAAAATACATTTTTACCACAGACTTCACTTGGACTACTGTTTTTCCACAGGCCCGAACCCTGCCTGACGATCTTCCCAGTTTCCCCAAAGAAAGTTTCCCTCCTTTGACACCTATTGTCTTTCACTAGTTCTCTCTCACATTTTTAAACTTCTTAGGAATGAGTAGGTGGAAATGTGTATGACAATAGAATCTGAGAGTTTTCAGCTTGCACCCCAGCATTGACATTGTCACTTCTGTGACCTTTGCCAACTGACAAAATGGCTTTGTGTCTTGATTTTTGCATTATCTTGTAAAAACTTAGGACAACAGCATTTACCTCTCTAGGCTTGCGTAGGTATAAATGAGTGAAATCCACTCGCAGTAAATATCATTTATGTGGCTCTTATAAGATCACATCTTGTATATCTGTGTCTGCCTTCTAGTTTAAATTATTTAATGAGGTCCTGGAGAAGGATTGCTTTCGGCTGTCCAGCATCCTTCTTTTGGTAACAGCCTCCTGGGGAATTATTTCTCCTCATTAGGTCCGGTTTAGTGAGGCTATAAATCAAGGTGCCCGGTCTCCCTTGCCAACATTGTGGGTGCATTACTTAAGCTCAACAAATTGGACTTTCTGTCCTGGGACTTTGTACCTTGAACTGAGTAATGAAAAGTTGAAAAAAATTGGAGTATGTTTATTCCAACATTGGAACCCAAATAAAACAGTTATATAGTTGCTCTTCCTGAGATCCCTGGAATGCCTAGTTTTATCCTTGCTGAAATTTCTTCCTTTTCTTCTTTTTTTTTTCCCCTTCATTCCCATACCTTCCCATCCACTCTCTAAACCCCTTTAATAAATTTATTTTCTGCTTGAGTTACCAAAAGTGAATTCTGTTGCTTGCAACCAAAGAACCCTAACACAGGATTATGTCATCTACCTTTGAACCTCTAATAGCCAAAACCCAATGTCTCGTACTTAAAGTCCTCAGTCATTTTTTGTGTTATAAAAGAATTCTTCAACTTCCATTAGCCTTGTCTATATACACCTTAAGTTTATTCTCTTAATTCCATTGGAAATCAGAATTCTTGAACATTTTATTTATTTCTACTCTACAATTAAGTATTTATGCTCATTTTGTTCCAAAAATAATTTAAGGTGATTTCATTTACATTTACATGGAAAATTAAAATAATGTAGGAAACGTTAAAATGAAGGAATCTTTTTTCACAAATAGTTGCATAACAAACTAAAAAGTCTATTATTTTGGCCTTCAGATTAATTCATTTCAAACACCTCATTTCTGGTCTAGTGTTTCCTACACTGATTATCCCTTTGACTCACCTAGGAAGATTTGTTTTGTTTTAAATACATGTAACTAGCTCTCACCAAAGACCAATTTGATCTAAAGTTCTGGGTATGGGAATTGGGGTGCAATAATTTTTAAATGTTCACTGTTGATTCTGATGCAAAATGAGAGTTAAGGGCTTGAGAACCATGACTCCAATCAATTATGGAATATGCTTAAAATATAATGTCGATCTTCACATGATATTGTCAACTGTAGAAAACTTTATTTAGATTTGAGAACAAAACTGTGAGTATGAAGATTTAGTAAAATAAACTCTCTTGAAAAACACTAATACTCTACAATTATTTTCCCATCAAAATGAAATAGTGCCAAGTACACGGCCTCTTCCAAGTAACAAATCTTTAAAACTAAAGTGAAATTTTGAAACCACTCCTTCAAATAGCATCCGTCCGGTAGGCAGATGGCATGTTTTAGTTCATTTCCCGTTTCAACTTGGTGGAGTTCATGGGATATTTTGAGAATCAATGGGTAAATTAGGAATTGGGTGCCAATTTAGGTATTTAATTTGGAAATCAAGTCTTTGAAAACCATCAATTCCAAATATAGAGCAAGCCCTACCTATTATGCTATCCCAGAAACTAGTAATAAGAAAACTCTAAAAATATTTACAAATACAGGAGCCAGAGTCTCTGGGCTACAGGTGGAGGATACACAGCTGCCAGGAAAAGTAAGACACCTGCTATGTCCTTGAGTACCCCTGATGGGCAGGGAAAGGAGAACAATAGAGTATGCTGTAGCATAAATCCGGGTAGTAGATAGTTATAAATAAATGTGATTAAAGAGCATTGTTGGGAGACCTTTCTGAATGAGCATGCACAGTGATCCTTGGTTGTAAGGAATCAAGGCTGGTAACTCCAAGCAGCTTTTGTTAAACATAAAGGGCTGCTGGAAAAGTTACACACCTGCCACAATCGGTCATTAACACCATAGGAGACACTACTTTAGCAGATACATAATTAGCTGCTCCTTCTAGGAAGTTTAACAGATGTCTATGAAGTCTACAATCTATGTGACATTGTGCTAGGCTGAGAGGCATCAATCTCAAACCTAGATGTGAAAAAGGATCACTTGAAAATTTTGTTAAAAGGTAGATCTCTGAGACTCAATACCAAATAGTCTGATTCACAAAAATTGTAGAGGAATTGGGAATCTGCATTTTACTAGGCATTTCAGGGGTACGTTTGATACAGGTGGTCTGTCTGCAACACTTGGAGAAACTAATGATGATTAATATCATGCCTCCATTGAGGGCCACTTAATTTGAAGGATGGAGGTATTTGAGAAACCTGAGTAATGTAGGAATTTGGCAGGGGTTTCTGGCTGAAGTAAAGAAGGCTCAAAAGGCAGGGAGTGATAGGTAATTCTGAGTGCAAAATATTCCAGAAAGTAGGGGAAGATGAAAAGAAAGTGGAGGCTAGCAGTTGCTAGAAACAAACCTCGGAATTACAAAACTTTACCTAAGATCCATTCTGGGGAGAACAGTTTTGGGAAGTGTAAGAAAATTTCAAATCAGCAAACATTGACCAAGTGTATCTATGTACCAGCATTGCACCAGGTGCTTTGGAAACCACCTACACTAGGAGGCAGCTGCAGCCTGTTGGTCAGATGCATGGATTCTAGAGCAGTGGTTGTCAACCTTGGTTAAATCTGAGGTCACCGGGGGACTTCCATAGATGCTGACACCAAGGTTCCACACAGAGAGTTTCTGATGAAATTGTCCTAGGGTGTAACCTGAGTCTTTGTGTTTTCTCAATGTTCCCTGCAAGAATCGAGAACTAGAACAGCACTTCTCAAACTTTGGAGAGGCTCAGAATCATCTGGAGGGCTAACACAGCACATAGGGCAACTTTGAAGTAGGACAGAGCCTGGCCTCTTGTGTTTACTAAGTGCCCTGGTGATTCTGATATCTACCGATTTTGAGAACCACTGATCTAGAATGAGACTGTATGGATTTGAATTGGGCCTTCACCACCATCAACTGGGTACGTTGGGCAAGTCACACACCCATCTGTGCTTCACTTTCCACAGCTGTAAAGCCAAGAGGGTAGGACACACCTGATGAGGGATGATGAGGATGGCCCTGGAGACCCTTTTCCTTCTCCCTTTTTAGTGAGTTTAGCAGGGAGCTGACTCAGCAGCTCTTAGTTTGTTCAATAGAACAGGCTGATACCAGCCCCAGCCTCATTCTACCCACCTCTCACGTGGCCATGTGGTCATGTACCCAAATGGGAACTTTCATTGTTTCACAGTCCCATAGACATTCCCTGAATATTCTCCCCCAAGCCGGATTCCCACCACGGTAATGTACACTCATATTTTTTCAAACTCCAGTGTACACTGAACCATTTGGAGGACTTGATAAAGCACAGGTTTCTGGCCCTACCTCCAGAGTTTCAGAGTCTGTTGGTCTGCCTTTGGCCAGACCAAATTTGCATTTCCAACACGTTTTAAAGTGATACTGATGCCAACCTGAGATATATCTTGGGAACGACTGATGTAGAGAACTTTGGGAACAGGACTCCTCTCTACAGAACCACTGGGCATCATGAGGGCCTGAGGATTGTGCACACTTTACTACTTCTCTGACTATATGAGATCTGTCTGGAAAGTATCCAGCCACGTAATATGAAAAATAGAGATATTTACTTAAGAAGATACAAGATACTAGAAATGTTGTACATACAACAATGATGCCTCAGTCCTCTTCAAAGTAGGCATCTTGGGACCTCACACAGTTCTCCCTATGTCTCTTAACCTAACCCATACACGTCCACCATTCTCAGATCTTCTGCTTGTTGCAGGCCTTCCAGAATGTGGATCACTTTCGACAGATTCTCCGCCATCTTTGAAGCATTTGTGCCACACTTTTACTTGTGCTGCGAACATTGTATAATCCCCGAAACCCTTCTGAATCATCCCAATAGTTTCCATGGAGGATTGTTCAAGCTTAAATGCAAAATATGATGCAGATTCATGTCTCTACTCGCTCAGTCATTTTGAGTGTGGCAGCCACAAAGTACGTATGCTCACTCAACAGTGTCTAGTGCCTCATTGATTAGTACAGTAAAGTCATCATTGTTCGTGCACGCACTTTCCAGTCCACTCTCCTTGGCTGCCAGGTTACATCAGTGTCACACTAATCGTTCTCATTATATTCACAATGGCCCTCATATATTTTCCCCCAATAATATCTCTTTTATGTCTACATTGCATAATGGCAATGGTGAGTGTATCCATGACTATAGTGGTGATTTCACATGCTGTCACCTGTAAAATTGTTTAGAAATGTACCTAACAAATAGCCTGGGTTCTTAAATGGAAGCCGACATTATTTTTTATTTGTCAAACCCATTTTGAGCACCTGTTATGTGCAGGACATTTGGATAGATGCTGCAATCACTATGATGAACAAGACATATTCCTTATATATTAATACTAGGAACAGGCAGTCAAGAAGAAATTAGAAGCATGTCCACAAATAATCATAATTCTATAATAATAAACACAACAATATAAAAAGCCTCTGATATGGGCAGGGTCCCATTAAGTGAGTTCTCATTAGGGAAAGGCAAAGGCCATGACTGATATTTTTCCTACCATTCAACTCTCACAGTGGGCATAAAAATCCAATCCCTCACCTCCCTACTCTCTATACCCCTGACTTCCAGTGCCCACTGCAGAGATTGCTGCACATGTGGAGTATTAGACTGGATTAGATTCATCAAAGATAAATATAGCACAGGAAATAGCTCTTAAGAAATCTCTATTAGATGTGGTTTCATCCTAAATTAATTTTTCCCATACACAAGATGCTTGAAGTTTTTATCATTATTATTATTATCTGTGTTTACATAGAGCCTGTCTTCAAAGAGCCAGCACCACTTCTTCAAGTGTCACCTTCAACTGTTACCTTCCTGAGAGACTGAAAAGAGTCACTGGCCACCTTGTTTTGGTGGAGGGGACATGGGATGGAAAGACATTAAATGATTCATCTGGAAACCAGAAGTTCTGAATGAGGGGAACAAGGCTCCACATTCTGTGTTATGAGAAGTAAAAGATATATACCACCCGGGGGTACATGCCTCACTCATTAAGCCCCTTCCCGAACAACCTGACAGCACTTTGAGGGACAAAAATTTGGGGCAAAAATAAATGAATAAATGAAACCAGAGAAGAAGTATTATTTTTCAGAAATTACGACATCGTCTGAGAGAAGCATCTTGTCCTCTTCACAGGATCATTACAAACAGGCTATTTCAAATGAAGACATAAATAAATATCCATTTTTATTCATGGGATGTAGCAGCTTCCACTACCTGACTCCTGTTTCTGCCGTGAAGTGTTTATCCGTACTCAATGGCCTTCAATAATGTTTAACAAATGGTCTGGACTGGACCACCCAGCTACTGGTAAGAAGAAAGAAACAACCATTCTCAGGCTCTGTGTTTTTCTATACTGACAGTGTTGGGAATGAATGAAAATTGTATGGTAAAATATCAGGACTCTTCTCATTTAAAATAAAATGCCTCCAGAGTCTTACAACATTAACATGAGGAAGCCCAGAGAAGTTGGACAGAAAAATGGTTGGGTTTTTTCCTCTCAGATACTTAGATGTAGCAACTATTTACCAGATATACTACTTAATCAGATGTAAAAGTAAGTGGGCCCAGGGCAGCCACCTTCCTGCTAGAACTTTCAGGGAAATCCAGCTCTCTTTCTCGGTTCTCGGTTTATCACAAAGGCAGCTAAAACTTCAGCACTTCAGCCCTGCTGCCCAGGATATTCTCTTTCAAATTCATTCATTTGCAGGAAATCATGCAAATATTCATAATCCGAGGTCACTTTGGAATAACATTTTCTAGATGCTGATGGAAATCGCATCTGATTTGATTTGAACCCTATCAAACTCTATAGTGAGTCAGAACACCTTTACTTCAAGAGATTCTTATAAAACTCAAAAGCGAGAATGATTGGAAAGCTTGGACAGGGAATGAGGAAAAAGCCCCTAATTCCTGGGGAAGTCCAGTGGAGTTTTATATGAATTTAGTTGTAGTAAACTAAGATTACAGTAAAATTTTTCTAGCTTTGATCATCCCACATTTGAAGGAATTTGACAGAATTACATTAGCATAATTTCTGGATTGCTATAATAACTCCACTGAACAAGTGAAGAGTGAGAAATTATATCTCTGAAACTTGGCATAATCACAGGCAGCCAATATCTGCTTATATAAACAATTTCATGACCACCAGTTTTATAATTATGTAACTTATAAACATTTACAGAATGACTATGAGGCTCTCTGGTCAGAGAAAAATCACTACCCAGGTAAATCATGGCTCAATTTCCAACAGATAAAACTAATGAAGACAGCTGTCCTGACTCCTTAGATCTTCATCATTAATAGAAGCAAGAAGAGAGAATATAACCCATAAGAAAGAAATTCTCAAGATGTTTGTCATTGGATCCTTTTGACCAAGATCCAGACTAGTTCTCTGATAGTTACACAAGACCAAGGTTACCCTACACAGAGCAGGGCAATGGCATTCTGTTTCTCTGATCATCTGACATCACCCAGGGACTTAGCAGAGTTAGCTATGTCCATTGTGGGTGAAGAAATGAAGGGAGAGAAAGGAGAACCCATTAAACCTTCAGAGTCTTAGGAAATTGTGTGGCTATTGTGACAGAGATGTCAGACTCCTTTGGCTTGCAAAATTGTGGCATGTAGCTTCCTAGGAATGGCAACCATGTCCCAAGATTATCTCAGCAAAATATACATCTGTATAAAGCTCCTATAAATTAGAGAAAAACTTCTTCCATTACACTTGTTCACAACTCCTCTTCACCTTAATAGGAAATGTTATCAGGGTAAGAATGAACATACCTTTAGTTTGGCAAATTTCTCCCTTAATTCAGATAGGTTGTAGTAAGAGGTCTTTATCACTTTGTAAACTCTCAGCTGTTGTGGGACTTTAATATCAACCCATTAGCTGTGAATGGTTTGATATTAACGTAACAACATTCCATTTAGTATTATATGAATGGGTTGATACTAAAGTATCAATACCTTCCTGTACATCTTGATTTTCAGAGTATCTATGGCTCGCCACCCCACCATGCTTCACAAATAAATAGCACCTCTAAAGCCAGGGGTTTATGAGAAAGCAAAACAATCTGAAAGAAAGGAAACCCAGGTTGTTACTGAGTGAGTCTTGGTTTAACACATTGACTGCCACACTAGGGCAAAAAATTTTTTTTCCTTGGGGCCATGGTGTTTTATTATGAAAATAGAATAAAAATTTCAAAAAAAAAAAGATCCTTTCTAATTTAATGAAAAATTTGTTATTTTTTATTGTTTTCTGTATGTGATTTATATGCAATTAAATTGTCAATATTAATTGTAACAATAAGAATATCAACAAATAAGATTTTCACAAACCAACTGCAGGCCCTGGGCTCAAAACTAGCATGAGTTCAACACAACTCATCTGTCAGTTAATGTGTTAAATGAGGGATTTGAGGATGAAAGATGCCTATAACATGGTCTTACCTTAAAGAACAAGATGTAAAATTACAAACCAGAGTAGCACGCCCTCCAGACTCCCTCTACCTAGCAAAATCCAGAATTGATTCTCTTTGCTGAAGCTCTTCGTTAAGCCAAGAAGCTCATTTTACAATACTCTTTTTATATACACTACTGAATGAGCTACTTCTACATTCTTAACTGAAGAGTTTTCTACTAAATGGGGATAAGAGAGCCACTTTTAACAATCAGTTGTCCCCTTGCTTTCTGGAGGCACCACATTTTCTTACTCGGACTCAGATGAAGAAAGGAACTGTATCAAAGACCTATTTCAAAATGCAAAATGATAACTTCCCGCTCTTGTTCTAGCATGACCAAAAATTTGCAAACCTAGGACACTATTTCTTTGGATCTGTTAAATGGATGGTTCTCAACCTCTGTCACATGTTAGATTTACCTCAGGTGATTTCAAAAATCCAAGGTCCACATCACCTTACATTGTTCCCATAGGACCCCTGGGGGTGGGGCTCAGACTCAGCATTTTCTGAGTCCCACTGGTGACTCCAATGCACAGCCAGGATTGAAAAATAATGATATAAGCTGGTGGTTCTCAAAATGTAATATATATTCAAAACCACCTGGAGGACATGGTAAAATACAGATTGTGGGGTACCCATCCCAGAGTTTTTGATTCTGTAGGTCTTGGGGGACCCCCCCAAATTCCATGTCTAACAAGCTCCCAAGTGATCCTGGAGCTGAGGCTGTCAGCACCAGGACACTACTTTGAGAACCAATGTCTTACATGACTACATTGATCTGACCATTTCAGGCAGAATAAATAAAGCATTTTACATGTTTACATCTTAGAGCAATTGGTTTAACTCAACTAGCCATTTTAACAGCATTATATAATTTTTAATTTGACAAACTAATGGAAATACCAGTGACAATGCCAAAGACCAAGTCTTAATGGCTTCACTTCCCTCCCAAATATACAAGAAGTCCAACTCATAAAATATAACTGAGATGTTTAAACAAACCACTTATGTGGCACTTAGGTGAAATTGTAACCCTTGTAAAATGGTACAGATTATAATCAGTTTCGTGAAGTATCTGGTTCATTTCACACAGCTCACTTGAAAAGTTGAGCAGGTGGAGCATCATGGAAAGAGAATTGCATGATCATACCTAGATTAGCAAGAAGGCAGTAATTCAAACTATTTATCAGGTTCATAATGGTTTTTGCTTCTTTTTTTAAGCAATAGCTTTTTTCCAAATCTTTGAAAAGCCCGGACATTTCTGCCCTCCATAGCAGCTGCGGGACATCACACTAATTCCCTCATATGATAATAATATGTCTTAGTATCATTGTATCAAATTCATTTCTCCCTTCATGCTGTTTTAATTTTCATTAACTGGCTATATATATACCAATGGTCTTATAAATATATTTTTAAAAACTTGTAGATAGATGTTTATATAAGTTTTATGCATAATGGAAAAAAACCCGAAAATAGCACATTCATCGACAACAAAATGATAAACAAATGATAGCATGTTTATACAAGTATCATACAGCAATAAAAAATTAATTAGTGCACCACATAACAATATGATGAATCTCGTAGATGTAAGTTGAATTGAAGGAGCTATACACAAGAGTTCATACTGTATGGTTTCATGCATATGAAGTCCTAGAAAAGCATAGTTAATATATAGCTATAAAATTTACATAAGTGTTTTCAAGAGAAGTATTGACTGGTAGGAAGTATGCAGAGCCTTCTGTAATGCTATAAATGAATACATCTTATTCTGAGTGATAGAGTAGATGTCTGTGTATGTAATCATTAATCAGACATATGATTTGTACACTTCTTATGTTATGACTTAATTAACAATTTTAATTCCAAAATGTCACCAATATGACAAATTACATTTTGTGAAATATTCCTCAAACCCAATGCAAAAGCTGCCTGCATGCTGGAATTTAATTATTGTTAACAACAAGCCCAATATAGAAAATAGCCCAAAAGTCTTGCTTATAAAGTCAAATATAAAAGACTTCCATCTACAAATGTTTTCTTTCCTCTTCTTTTATAGAGAATCTTCATTAACAGATAAGAGATTTCAAAAAGTTGAAAGGCAGAAAGTAGATGAAGGATGGTAACTGAGTTAGCAGATACAGAAAAATGCAGCTATGTCACCATGAAGGAGACGCAAAATTGAGAGGGATAATTTTCCCTGAAGAACCCTAGAAAGACACGGCAGTCAGAGATACCAATATGGTGGTTAAAGTGAACAGAAGAGTCAAAGTGTGGAGTTAAAAAATAAGATCTTTTTTAAGTAAAAGTCTGTATATAGGATGATGGAGATCAGACTTCCAGGTCCCATGAAAGTGGTAAAAAAGTTTCTTCTCTGAAGGAGCTTAATGTCCCTAGTAAAAAGTATTTCTTGCATATTAGCATGAGTCCCCAAGCTAAATGTTCTACTCACAACTGAATATTTACTCAAATGCAAAGCCCACCAGCCTAAAAGCATATAAAGACAGGAATAAATTTTAGTTCTTCACTCTCAATATGAAACAGACAACCAAGGACCACCAGAAACTGAAATACACTCCCAATTTTAAAAAGAGAAACCAAAGTAAGCAGGGGGAAGAAAGAAACTCCAGGAAACCTAGCAAACATCAAGCAAAACTTTATAAGAAATGCTAATTGGTTTGCACAATGAAATATAAGAAATTGTTATATTCAAAAAACAGCAATAGCATGTTGTTTTTAAAAAATAATGGGGGAAAATAATTTTCAGAAATTAAGTAAACAATCACCAAAATCAAACATCCAAACATAACTTGAGAAGATAATATCAAGGAAACATCTCAGGAGATGGAAAGACAAAGAAAGGAAACAAAAATGAGATAAATAGAAGGAGATGTGGGAAATTAATAGGAGAAATAGACATTTCAGATGGACAGAAAAAGGCAAAGGAAAACACCTTAAAAATCATATGAGAAATATTACCAGAGGTAAAGAACATGTGTTTCTAAATTGGAAAAGCCCAGGACAATAAAAGATAATAAAATAAAATAAAAAGATCACATCAATGTACACCAATATGAAGTTTTAAAACTCCGAATTGGATAGGCGTATGCAATGATGAAGTGAGGCTGTCTGTGAACCTGCTCCCCTACAAAAACAATGAAAATACTGAAAAAACTATTAATACCAATAATTTCACAACTCTTTAAATTAAAGAATACCACCAAACAAACATAATTTCTGTACAAAAGAAATGAGTAAATCTCAGTAAGACAACAGATTGTGTGGCATTTAACTTGAGGCTATTTCTCACCACACTCTTTCTCACCAGCTCAGCAGCACTGCAGCCATGAAAAGCCAGCAGCCTCACAGAGGCTGGCATCTTTTGGAGCTATAGTAAAAGCCCCATCCTCAAAGCACTGTCAATATTTCATCCTAATGAGTAGCTTCCTGGACAATCTCCATTTCCAGACATGTGTAGCTACTTTTTTTTT
>NW_012138191.1:1978535-2009959 GCF_000956105.1 Propithecus coquereli | reverse complement strand
TTTTATGAAGAGCTCAGCTCAGCAGAAAAAAACAAAAAGTCCTATCTATGGGACTCAGTGAAAAATAGCAATCTGCTAGCAACATTTCAGATGCCTCAGGCAGTGATTTGAGTTAGGAAAAGCTAGATCCTGGACGAAAATTTTAAAGAACTCTTGGAGAAACTGAGAACCAGAGGGAACTTTGAAAAGCTCCAGCATATTCCTGGGGATCTAAAAGGGATTTGGCATGCATGGTCCTGTGTGTAGTAAAAACATGGGAAAGTATAAGATCTTAGACATTCATCTCAGGCTAACTTTTAGGATTTGTAGAAGCAGGAAGTAAAACCTATATCTGTCTTTTAAACCTCCTGAAATTTGAAGATGGGCTTTCACTCACAAATCCTCTTAACAAAATGTGAAAGACATAAAGGAAAGGCATTTATGAAAATCTTTTGACAATTCACTGTCTTATTACTAAATTATACTGAACACATGGTGGTAGCCCCTAGGAAGCCAAGCCTTAAAAATAAAAATAAAAACAAAAACTTAAAAAAAATAAAATTAACAGAAGATTCAGTGTTCTCACACTGTAGATAATAAAGAATCAGTATACTTAGTCTGGGAAAGCAGCAACAAGAGAAAGAAAGAAAACAGCAACAACAGCAATAAACCCTGTGGGGTAGGGGTGATAAGGTATGGGATACCAGAGTTATATCCATATATTATTTTAAATGTTCACTTTTTAACAAACAATGATGAGAGATGCAAAAGAAATAGAAATGAGTGTTAAATACAAATGAAAAAATGTAGCCATCAGAAAAAGTCCCTGAGGGAGGCCAGATATTGGATTGAGCAGACAAAAACTTTAAATCATCTATTTAAAATACATTAACAGAACTAAGTAAGTCATGTATAAAGAATTAAAGGAAATTAGGGCAATGATGTATTACCACATAGAGAATACTAATAAAGAAATAGAAGTTATATTTTAAAAGAACCAAATAAAATTTCTGGAGTTGAAAAGAACAATAACTAAAATAAAATGTTTTCTCAGAGGCTCAAAAACTGGTTTGAGGTGTCAGAGAAAAAGAATTAATTAACTTGAATATACATCAGTAGAAGTTATATAGTCTTAGAAATTAAGAAAAAAGAATAAAGGAAAAATTAACAGAACTGCACACACCTGTGGGACAACATCAAGCATACCAACATACATACCACAAGAGTCCCAGGAGAAGAGAATAAGAAAGGTGAAGAAAACAACATTTGAAGAAATAATGGTCAAAACTCTCCAAATTTAATGAAAACAATCTAATCATTCAAGAATCTCAATGAACTTCAAGGGATCCACACCCACACACATATTAATAATTGACAACTTGACAAAAGGCAAAAATTAAGAGAGAATCTTGAAAGCAGCAAGAAAATGGTGACTGATCATCAATAATTTTCAATAAAATTAACAGTTGACTTTTCGCTACAACCATCAAGGCCACAAAAGACCAGAGTGTCATCGTCAAAGTACTGAAAGAAAAAAGATTGTCAACAAAGAGTTTTGTATTCAGCAAAACTCTCCTTCTACGGCTCTCTAATTTTGATTTATGATACCTGTGGAAGTTTTTTTTTTTTTTTTATCATGAGGACAGATTTAAACATGGGGACACTGGGACTCTTCTTATACAAAGGTGGAGTTTATATCCACTTACTTGCATCTGGATAGGCTTGTGAATGCTTCAAGCAATAGATTAAGGGGGTAGGTGTGTTTTTGCAAGGTAGGAATATGAAAGACCTCATGTCCACTAGGATACTCATGCTTGGAGTCCTAAACTACCCTGTTAGAAAATCAATTATCCTGTGGCTGCCATACTTGAGGAACCCAAGCTATGTGGAGAAGCCACTGATAGGCACTCCAATTGGCAGTCCTAGAACCATCCCAGCCCATATGCCAGACATGTGAATAAAGGTGATTCTGGAAGTTTCCAGCTACCGGTTGTGTGGTCATCCTCAGATATTGTGGAATGGAAACAAACCTCCCTAGCTGAATCCAGTCTAACTTTCTGACCAACAAAATCATGAGCAATAGGCAGTTGTTGTCTTAGGCCATTAAATTTGGGGACAGCTTGTTACATATCACTAGTAACCAAAAGAGTGCCCATGAAAAGAGGTCTCTACTTGCATTGAACACACTTGTTATAATGGCTTTGCCATAAGTCACTGTTAAATAAATCCTTGAGCCATAACATGGCACAATCATAGAGCAGCTGCTAAGAGTCATGCTATTTAGAGGAGAGGAGTTCTAACCAACAATTTCCATCCTATTCCTCACCTATTCATATCAAAATTACAATAGAATGAAGAGTAATTAAACCAGGGCGATTAAGCATTTAATTTTGAAAAATATAAGAATGGCATAATTGAGGCCGGGTGCAGTGGCTCACGCCTGTAATCCTAGCACTCTGGGAGGCCGAGGCAGGCTGATTGTTTGAGCTCAGGAGTTCGAGACCAGCCTAAGCAAGAGCAAGACCCCGTCTCTACCAAAAATAGAAAGAAACTAATTGGACAGCTAAAAATATATAGAAAAAATTAGCCGGGCATGATGGCACATGCCTGTAGTCCCAGCTACTTGGGAGGCTGAGGCAGAAGATTGTTGAGCCCAGGAGTCTGAGGTTGCTGTGAGCTAGGCTGACGCCACGGCACTCACTCTAGCCAGGGCAACAAAGTGAGACTCAGTCTCAAAAAAAAAAAAAAAAAAGAATGGCATAATTGCACAACTTATAAAGAAAAGAAATTTATTTCTTATAGTTATGAAGGCTGAGGAATCCAAGGTCAAGTGGTGACATCTGCTCAGGGCCAGATGGTGGGGACTTGCTGGTGGGGACTCCGCAGAGTCTCTAGGCAACACGAGGCATCAAGGGTGAGAAAACTGAGTGTGGTAGCTCTCATTCACTTCCCATAAAGTCAACAGTCCCACTCCATGATAACTCATTAACCCATTGACCCCTTAATTCATGAATGGAGTAATCGATTCATGAGGTCAGACAGGCCCCTATGACCCAATCACCTCTTAAAGATCCCACCTCTCAATACTGTCACATTGGACATTAAGTTTCAACATGAGTTTTAGAGGGGGCAAAAATTCAAACCACATCATTCCTCTATCCAATTCTGCTCCTTTTCCCTCACTTTTGCAATGTTCATTATGAAAGCATCCCTAATTAGTGAGATGCTCTATGCTAATCTTTATCTCAGAGAACTAGGAGCTAAGACTACTATTAATTTCTTCTACTTTATCAAGCTGCCTCATGCATGAACCCACACAATAAAATGCTTCTTGTTATTTTTATCCCAGCAGAAAGTAAGAGTTTTCCTAGAATAGTAAGTATTTGCTTCCTGGTCTTCCATTATGTGGTATGGTTTAATTAAATGAAGACTTCTTTGCTTTTCCCAAGCCTAAATACAAGTTTAACCTGTTCTCATAACATATAGAGAACTGTTTTATTACAGATTTACTATGTCATTCTATTTTTATTATTTGTTTTTAGAGATTGAAGAGCCCATTCATGATTACACATATGAACAAATCAGTTCCCAGCTCCTCTGGCAGATTTCTGAGCACTCTTGCTTGGAAAACACCTGGTAAAACATACTTTCATTCAACTTCAGGCAATTCAAAAACAGCTGAAAGTCACTTAAGTGGAAACCCAACTGTGATGCTGCTTTTCAAATCAAAAGCAAGATCTCGACTCCACAGGATGTGGCAGATTGCCAGGTGTTTCATATTTGAGGGACAAGTATACGGCAGGGAGCTTCTTTACATAATTGACAAACCAAAGCCCAAAGCACCAAGGTTAACAATTCACTTCTCTTTGACCACAGAACTGGTATTGTGATATTCCTCCACTGCACATAAATCACTTTCATAGAGCCATTAGAGGGTTGTTTTCAGTCTCTACAAGACTAGCAACAAACCTCCGGGTAGCTGAGCAATGTCAGAACAAGGTATAGGGTGGGTTTAGGGTCACTTTGGAGCCACCATCAGTTTATTTTTTTTCTTGCTTCTGAATCTGCCAAATTATTTTGGCCCAAGGGCAGTGCATTTGAATTCTATGCAGACGATAGCACAGACTCACGGTTTCTCCACAAGGTCTTTGATGGATTGGATCAGGACATCGAACATCAGCACATCTCCAGATGTCAAAGAAAGCTTTGCAGAGGATTTTCAGACTTTGTTTTGCCAACTATCTGGATTGTGTGACAGATACTTCAGACAGAGGATGTTACATGAGCTGACCAGCATTGGCAAAAATTACTGGTGGTCACAGGTTAAGGTGCCTCATTCTATTGTGTGTGTGTGCCACAGATACTCCAGTGATTATTAGAGGAATGATAGAATAGGAAACTAGGTCAGAAGTGAGTCATACGGAGTACATGAGATTTCTAAAGGAAAGATTAAATTATAAGTTAATTTATGTTATTTTGCTTCCTTTCCTTTGAAAGAAGAGAAGGAATTGTAAATTGACATTTCTGAATGCCTGTAATGTGTCAGTTGCGCTAAAAATTACACATATATATTTTATGTTAAAATAATTTGTATCATTGTATATATGATTAAATGTCCCATTTAATTCTCACAATAAATATATAAAAAGATGAGAAAAGTTATAGCCTTAGAAAGTTCATAACCTAAGTTTACACAAATAATCAAGTGAAATTATCTTGATTTGAATGCAAGTTGTAGTGACTTCAAAATATATGATATTCCCACCCTTACACCTAATGCTATATGGGTTATCATCTAAGCCCTAACTAAATATTCAAATTTGTTCTCTTCTGTAGATTTTCATTTTTAACTCATAAATGAAGTAAAAAAACCTTTCAATCTAGTTCATATTTTTGCTACTTCTTTCATCAATTGTATAGCTCTTGACAAGGCCTTCTATTCATAAAATGAGCAATGCTCTTTTTGAGACTCTATTTGTCCAAAGCACAGTGGGTTATGCTGAGATGAAAGACACTCTGATCCTACCTTTGATTTATTGATTAGTATGCAGCATTGCACACAAGTAATTATACATAGGGAGAGATTGTATATGCTATTATTTTAATCAGACATTAAAAGATTAATAGGAAGAGGGGAAAGAACATCCTAACTAAGGAAGACATACAAATGCAAATAAGAATATGAAAAGATGCTCAAAATCATGTATCGTTAGAGAATTGCAAATTAAAACATCAAGAGAATGCCTCTACACACCTATTAGAATGGTCAAAATACAAATCACTGACAACAACAAATGCTGGTGAGCATGTAGAGCATCAAGAAGTCTCATTCATTGCTGGTGGGAATGCAAAATGGTGCAGCCACTTTGGAAGACAGTTCGGCAGTTTCTCATAAAACTAAACATATTCTTACATATCAACCGGCAATTGCACTCCTTGGTATTTACCTAAATGAGTTACACTCCATGCAAAAACATTCACATAAATGTATACAGCAACTTTATTCATAATTGCCAAAAGTTGGAAGCAATCAAGATGCCCTTCAGTAGATGAATGGGTAAATAAACTGGTACATTCAAACAATAGAATATTACTCAGTGCTAAAAAGAAATGAGCTATGAAGCCATGAAAAGACGGGGGGAAACTTAAATGCATATTATTAAGTGAAAGAAGCCGGTCTAAAAAGGCTGTAGACTGTATGATTCCAACTATGTATCCTGGAAAAGGTAAAACTACGGAGGCAGTAAAAGAATCAGTGGTTTCCAGGGGTTGAAGGGAAGGAGGGATTAACAGACAGAGCACAGCAGATTTTTTAGGATGGTGAAACTACTCTATATGATACTGTAATGGTCGATATAAGCCATTACACATTTGTCAAAGCCCATGTAATAATTTAAAACACCAATGTGACCTCTAATGTAAATGATGGACTCTGGGTGATAATGACATGTAAATACAGGTTCATCTGTTATAACATATGTATCACTCTGATGCAGGACCTTATTACAGGGAGAATCTGTGCATGTGTGGGGGCAGGGTATCTATGGGAAATCCCTGTACTTTCTGCTTAATTTTGCTGTGAACCTAAAACTCTTCCAAAAAATAAAGTCCATTAAAAAAAGAAAAACCAGACAGCTTAGACTAAGATGACCTCTTCAGGAGACAATTCAACCCTTAAAAAGTTAAATAAATAAAGTTCCACTGGATGAGACAAATGTAGTTAGGTGTATATCTCATGTCCTTCAATTGGTCCCTCAAATAGACCCCAAACTCCTCCCACTGTCCCTTCATCCAAATTGGGCTTGCAGATAGGGGATGGGAAATGAATTTTAAGTTGAGTGTGTTGCTGGATTACGACTTGAAGTCCAGGTTTTCATGAGTTATCATGGACGGGTTTAGTCTGCTGAACTGAATGATTCAGTTAATCCTAAACCTCACATGAAACAGCAATTATAGCCACCTCTGCCTCCTCCCAGGTGCTTAGCCAAAACTAATAACAAATCACAAGGATTCTGCTGCTTTCTTGGGGAGGTACTAAGAAACCTGTGTATCAATTACCATAATTTCTGAAGACCTACTTATGTCCACCTTCTAAGACGGGTGCAATAACAACTAACATTTGTTGAGCAATTCGTATGTGCCAGACATGGGGCGATTTACCCTATTATATAATTTTCTAGCAACACTGTGAGGTTCATATTAACATTGCTATTTTACAAATGAAGAAACTGAAGTTCAGACATTTTATATAATTTTCCCCAGGTCATACTGCCTGATATTTGTGCTTTCTAATTCCAAAACCCATTCTCTAGATCTGATGGACTGAGAGGGACTCAGCATTGATTCTGAGGAAACAGCATGCCTGCATCAAGGGTATTTTGCAAAGCAACCATCCTGTGCTTTCCAGAGATATTGAGGTCATGATGGAATAGGAAGGGCCCAAAATGGTTTCAGATGAACTGTCACCAGAAAGCCATGATAGTGCAGGACCTTGAATTGGATCCTGGGCCAAAAACATAACACTGCAGGCAGTCAGCATGATCTGAAGAGATCTATAGATTAGATAATATTATTGTACACATGCTGACTTTCCAGTTTTTGATAATTGTACTGTAGTTATAGGAGAGTGTCCTTGTTTTTAGGGAACACACACATCAGTGTATAGAAGTAAGGGAAAATCATGTCCACAACTTACTCTCAAACATTTGAGGAAATGAGCATGCGTATAAATACAAATGCACATGCACACACATGCAATGACAGTACATCTATTGCCTCTGACTTTGAAAGATCCTAAATCAGAGAGCAATACCAATTTAGTCTCCAAGTTATAGTTTTTAGATGTGTCAAATTAAAAAACAGAGTCAGAAAAGTCATTCTAAAAGCAAGGGAAAAGATTCATTTTGTGTAATTTTGTCTAATGTTTATTTAGTGCCTGCCCAATATTAATATATTAGAAGCCTAAAGGATTCAAATTCAGAATTCCTACCCTTGAGTAATATATATATATGTATATATATATAGTGTTTCAATTTAAATTGAATATGACCTAAAACATAGAGGATCTATCTAAGATTAAATGATTCTACACATCTCAAATAGAATTACCTTGTTGTGAAAGACTAAAGTTAAAAAAATAAATAAATAACAAAGAATTCTAATTTGGCACCTTACTCATAAGCCAGTATTTCCAAAGTAAACTTTAGGCTGATGTCAATTAAGGCCATAACACTTTACTAACTAATACTTACAGTGGTGTTTGTCAATAAAGCCAATTATCTGAGACAACTAACTTATAGGAACCACCCTCACGTTCGAGCCAAGACCATTGAATGTGTTCGCTGCCATAGCCTCGATACTTAAATTAGAGGCAGGGTATGTGAAACTTGATGGAAATGTGTTGATTAAATGAAGGTTGAGACAGATGAGATCTTGTCAGGGCATCAAAACAGGCAGGAGTTCTAACGTTTGCGATCATGAAAAACCAACTTGCATTCACCCCGTCCCAGTGCCAGACAATCCTTCTTTCCAGCCCCCTTAAGTCATCCTTGGGTAAATGATGTGGGACAATGCATTTCCCAATGTGACTTCATAGGTCAAGCTTAATTAGGCAGAAACAACTTTCCCAAATAGCACCCATCCCCTGACACGGCTCCACAGCTGTCTGGTGACAGGATGCTCACACGGCCTTGGTTTAATTCGTTATCCAAGACAATACTACATTCGTTTTGATCCTGAATGAATGGCTTCCATTCCAGGTGCAAAGGTTGCCTCTACTGTCTTATAGGATGGAATATAAAGCAGTTCTGTTTTAAATATTTCAACCGTTGCTGAAATCCCTTTTCTCAGCTCAGCAGGCATTTTTGGATTGAGGTTTCATTGATCATCTCAGTCATCAGAATTTTGAGAATGTGGCTGGGCTGTTTGCAAAGGAACTTATTAAGGAATCACCCCAGCAGGTCTAGTTTCTCTATCTTCGTGTAAGTAATATTTGCCATCACCTGGCATTTCAGATTATAAGTGTTATGTGACTCCCCTGGTGTTGGAAGGAGGTTTGGAAGCAACTGTGTAGATCCTGTTAGTCATGTGTTTCTATGGTTATTTATAAATATTATGACCGACCTTAGTCAATATATGATGATTACAAATTATTATTTTCTTAATTGCCAGGAGCTGTTTTCTTCCAGAGGTCATTTAGGAGGGCTTACAAATTCAGTTGACTCGGATGAATGTAACTTACCAGACAGAAAATATTAACGAGGCCAAGATTTTGGCAATTAGGTTGAGATTCAGACTCCAGCTTGCTGTGAAGTGAGAAAAGAATGAATAAGAGCAAAAAGGAAGGTTCTTTTGACTATGCCTTGAAGGAGGTATTTATTTACAAGTATGAGCAAAATAGCCCTCAAGAGGAAACTCATCTATATACTTGGTGAATCCAGGGAAAGTCTGTTGTAACATAACTGTCTTCTAGGTCTGAAATTACACAAGATAGAATTAGGAAGTTTCTTGTATCCTTATAAACTACTACATCATTGGAAAAGACCACTATACAGGCTCAGTAAAGGGCTATACTGGATAAAATGCAAACATGAAATGGGAAGGACATTTAGCAATGTGTGCTGAGAAATTCAGCTGATGCTTCATGTAGAATATATAACGTTTGCTTTGGACCATTGGCCAGGCTCAACATAGCTCAAGACTTTAACAACCAATTCTTGGAGTTTTAAGGATATTAAGTGAATGGCTAACTAAGTATTGGAGTAAAAGACTCAGGAGCTAGGCTTATTTGCACCATAAACATGAGGCAGAGGAAAATTATTCAGTTAAAATTGAACTACAGCAGTGGAAAAGACTCTCATGTCTTTTCTGTATCTATTTTTTTAAAAAAATATCCCTCTTTTTGCTAAATAGAACAGGTGCAACCAAACTAAGTATTAACAACTTTAATAAGCACCCCTTATGAACAGTCACAATGGCAATGCAACATTTTAAGGTCTTAGTTGTTGCTTTTGCACATCGAACATTTTTGATGAATCTCTTGGGCATTTGTTCAGTGAATGTCTTAACGTGCTTTCCTGTAGGTATGGCAGGATTGTTTTTGTCAGTCTGGTTCTCTGCCCCAGACAATAAGCGGGGCTCAAGACACAAAAAGGAAGTAATTGACCCTGAATTCTCCTCTTTTGTCAGTTTAGCCCCTCTGTTGAGTCAAGCTATGTCTATATCCATATCCATCTATATTCCTATTTTGCTGCTGAAGAAGCTAAAGTTCAAAAAAATTATTTCAAATCTCCCAACTTGAATTTGAAAGAATATGGATTTACACCCAAGTCTGTGACTTTTAAACTATGTTTTTCTATTATATGAGGATTTCAGGATAAAAATTATTATTAAAGCTATAAAAATAATTATTATATTTAATTTTAACATATTCTTACATTTTTAAATTTTACTTTTAATTATGATGATTGATTCTGTTTTTTCATATATGTCAGTGATATTGTAAGCAAAACAGAAGTGAGTCAGTTTAAAGTAAGATGTGGATTAGTTATTGTATAGATGGCAGGTATATATGGCAAAAAACTGGAGGACATACATGCTTGAAAAAACCATGCAATACCTTAGTGCCTGCTACCTGTGGGTTAAAGGAAATAAATCTGTCTCCTGAAATCAGGAAACATTAGAGTTAAAAGGAAACTGGGGAGAAATATTTCCAAATTTCCCTCCCTCCATTATTTATAGATAAGAAAATTAAAAGTTGGAAAGTCATTGACTGCTAAAGTCACACAGATATTTTTGGGGAAAACTGAATTTTGAATTTCATGCACAGGCTTGG
This sequence comes from Propithecus coquereli, assembly GCF_000956105.1. Classification (NCBI taxonomy): domain Eukaryota; kingdom Metazoa; phylum Chordata; class Mammalia; order Primates; family Indriidae; genus Propithecus; species Propithecus coquereli. Next base: position 1,999,647 of record NW_012138191.1, on the reverse strand, counting down.
AAGAGGGTCTTTATTTGAAATACAGGTTTCAGGAACAGGATGGGGGACCAAGAATTCCTCTGAGAATATACCAACAAAGTATTAGCTGTCACTACTGATCTGGAATCCATTCCAATCAGCAGGTACTATACAGAAAGAGGTCTGATAATGTACTGAGATATATTTTTTTCTTCAGCTTAATTCTCTAATGATTATGCATAAATTGAGAATAATCTTCAAAGTAGTCACTTCTGAAGACGTTACTCTCCATCCTGTGATCCTGCCATGGTCAAAAATATGTTTGAATCTCCTATCAGTTGAGCCCCACACTCACATATCTATGCGTGCATTTGACAAAGACTTACCAAGTGTCTATTATGAGCCAGGCATTGTGCAGGAGTTGTGCATCCTGCAAAGAAGGCAAAGTCCCTGTCTTCTGAGAGCCTATGTTCAAACGGAAGAGACTGGCCATTCATAATTAAACAAATCAATAAATAGATAATAACTGATAGGTATTAGTGCTGTAAGAAAAATTAACAAGGTTTTATGGAACAGAATGAGAAAGGTCCAATTTCCAAAAGGACGATCATTGGAAAAAATGATTATCCTATTGGATGAAATGAAATTTAAGCCAAAGACTGGTAGAAAAGGCAAACCACAGTAAGCTTTTATCCATGGGGGGGGGGGGGAGTATTCCAAGGAGAGGAAAGAGAGAGAGTGGTCTCATAGCCTAAATAAGCAGGTCTCTTTTGAGACTTAAAAAGAAGTCAGACCTCCTAGATATTTCTAAAGAGAGAACAGTAGCCGGAGATGAGGAAAATGAGCCAGATCATAAGGGCATTTGTAGGTCTGGATAGGAGCATAGTTTTTATTCTAAGAACAATGGATTTAGGGTAGAGAAGTGGCGTGACTTGGTTTTAAGTTTTTAAAAGATCCTTCTGGCTGTGATGTGGACAATGAACTGTAGGGACAAGAGTGGAAATGAAGAAACCTGTCTTGAGACGATTGCAGAAGTCTGGGAGAAAATGGTGGTGGTTTCGATAGACCGGGAGTTCTCAAGATTGAGAAAAATAGATGAGCATGAGGTATATTTTGGAGAGAGAATTGACAGGACTTGCTGATGGATTGGATGTGGGAGATGCCAGAAAGGGAGAAGTCAAGAATGACTCTCAGGCTGCTGGCTATGGTAACTGGTTTGACGGTAGTGCTGTTTTCAGAGATGGAAAAGGCTGGGGAGAGCCAGGCTTGAAGGGGAAACTAAGGACTTTATTTTGGCCATACTAAGCTTGAGATGCCTACGAGACATCCGAGTGGAAATGCTAAATGGATAACTGGATGTTGAATCTCAGGCTTGTAGGAAACATGTGGCCTAAAGACAGAAAGTTGAACGCTCTGAGCCCATAGATGGGTTTACGTTCTGGGAGACGATGTAGATGTATCTTTCTGAAACTATCTCCACACACAGTGTTTTCTATTTTCCTTCGGATTCTAAGAATTTGGATCATCGACTTCTCAATCTTAGTGCTTTCTACCCACTTTACCTTCTAGCTTTGTCCCCTCCACAAAGTTGAATCTTTTTAGGTAAATTTTCATTTGTCCCTTCAAGCTATCCAGAAAGCTGCCAAACAGGCCCTTCTCGTTTGGGGTATTTTTAACTACAGCAGAAAAAAAAAAAAAAAAAAACCACTAAGGGTGGTTTTTAGTAAAAACTGAAAAGTTTTTCTCTTACTATAAATTGAGCTATCCTGTGACTCTTTCCTCCTAAGGTGCTTCTTGGGACTTAAATTGAAGATTCTCATTTGCCCTTCATCTTTGAATCCATTATTCCTTGGAAGGTTCTGAGAGTCATGTAGAGGTGGAATTTGTATCAACTCAGGATCCCAGATATTGAAGTTTAGAGAAGTCTTCAAAGACTACTATAAATTTCCTATGTTACATGTGAGAAAACAAAAATCTAAATAAAAAGTTTAAGTGACTGCCCAACGCTCTATTTATATACTCACTTAAAGCTATAGAGAGCTGCCTACAAGTTCACTCACTATGAGAACCAGAATTGCCTCTCATTGAAGCTGGCCTTTTCCCGAAATCAAAGTTGTATTCACAGAGATTTCACAAGAAGAGGACTTCTAAAGCAAAATCTTATCTATTTACGATGGGGTCTTATGATTCCAATAGGGAAGTGCATGAGATAATGCATATAAAAAGCTGTAAAATATTATACTGCTTTGCATGCTTGGAATCTACATTACTTTCTCCAACATTCTTCTTGGTCTTTGTAATTGTGAAATCCACACATGCTCAACTAAAAAAGTTGTGAAAGGAAGAAAAGCACAAAGTAAACAAAAATATCTTAATCCTACAAGTCTTTGATAATCACAATTTATATTTTGTTACATTTCTTACCAGATCTTATTTTATACATATAAGGAAATATGTGCTTTGTGTGTCTATTTAGGTAGTATTTACATATTTTCATGTATATGTACACACTTTTTTTATGTTTATATATACAGTCAGCCCTCCATATCTGTGAGGTCTGTATCCATGGATTCAAGCAACTGAAGATCAAAAATATTTGGGAAAAAATCACATCTGTATTGAACATGTCTAGGCTCATTTTTCTTGTCATTATTTTGTAAACAATATAGTATAACAATTATTTACATAACATTTACATTATACTTGGTATTATATGTAGCCTAGCGATGATTTAAAGTACATGGGAGGATATGCATAGATTATATGCAAATACTATGTCTTTTTATATCAGGGACTTGAGCAGTCATGGATTTTGATATTTGTGGGAGGTCCTGGAAATAATCCCTCCTGGATACCAAGGGACAGCTGTACATTATATACATATACACAGGTATATAATATATACACAGTTACATATTTTTCTATTATATACCCTTCTTTAATTTTTCTCTTATATGCATTTTACACACACACACATGCACACACACACATTCTTCTTGCAGATTCTTTCTTCTACCCTAGGCTACATTAATGCAGCAGACCTACTTCACCTTGTGAGTAGGTCAAGGAAAGTCTGTGATTTTACTTTTTTTCAACTAAATTTCAGGAAGAGCTAAAGGTGTCCTGCCAAGTCCCTTCACTGGACCGATGTGCCCTCCCCTAGATGCTATGAGAGCCAATGGCTCATAGGAGCCCCTAGTACACACGCACACACACACACACACACACACCCAGGCAACTGCATGAGAGTATTCAAGCCACCTGCTCCAAGGTAGAACCAACTCTGTGGTGCAATTCATGATCCAGAGCTCCCATAGGATCAGGCCAAAACTAGCATCCAGCTAAGATAACACATTTGCTTAGCTTCTTCCCTTGTCCCATACTGCTTCCCTCACTTACCTTCCCCTCAAAGTCGTTCCTCAATAAGTTGTTTTAACAAGTATTTTGGCCAGGTGAAATGGCTCAAGCCTCCAATCTCAGCACTCTGGGAGTCTGAGGAGGGAGGATTGCTTGAGCTCAGGAGTTCAAGACCAGCCTGAGCAAGAATGAGACCCCATCTCTACAAAAAATTGAAAACATAGCTGGGAGTGGTGGTTCATGCCTGTAGTCCTAGCTTCTTAGGAGGCTGAAGCAAGAGGATCGCTTGAGCCCAGTAGTTTGAGGTTGCAGTGAACTATGATGATGCCACTGCACTCTAGCCCAGGTGACAGAGTAAGATTCTGTCTCAAAAAAAAAAAAAAAGAAGTATTTCCATCTCAGACTATGATTTTAAGGAACCTAATTTAAACAAATGTCTTTCGATATTGGTGGCAGTGGAGAAGCACACATCGCAATTCCAGAAAAATTTACTGCTTCAAGTTTTTAGATTATATTTCTATTGTACATAATGACCAAAAAGGTCATGTTAAGGGTAACATTTTTGATGTTATCTTAAAATTAGAAGCTAGCTTTATCTATATCTATGCATAAAAACATTTTTTATAAGGAAGAGGAGAGCTGTTCACCCAATGAAACAGGCAAAATTTGAGTACCTAATGCATGAGCAATGCACAGATACATAGGACAGAGGATTTACCTTCCAGAAATTTACATTCTAGCAAAGAAGACAAATAAATTATATAATTATATTATATAAATAATAAAAATCAGAGACCTATGACATTCAGAATAGATACATTTGAGGCATTCAAATATTCCCTAATTTGATGAATATATTCCTTGAGATTCAGATTCAAAAATTTCTACCAGACTTACACTTGGTCGTGCAGTTTGGGTTCAGTGTGGTACTAGGATATTTTACACATATTATTTCAGGTAATGCCCCAACAGCACTATAGAAGAAGATATTACTGCACTGTCTGAGGTTTCATTATTTCAGATAGTTGAAATAAATATTAAATCAATGAATTCCAAGAGTAATCTATAAAGTAAGTTTCATAAACAAACTTGTGGTATAAATGACATATTATTAGAGTAAAAATTTGTGAGGAAAAGGATTAAATCTAATTGGAGGGATTAAATGGGAGCTCAGTTATCTGACCCATTGACTTCAAGAGTGATGCATCTATTAACTTGGCTACATAATGAAACCCTCCAAAATATAACAGCCTGAAACCAATATGTATTCATTATTGTTTCTAGTTGTCAGTGGGCAGTTCCGGACTCTGCCAGGCTCATCTATGTACCCATAGTCACACGCAGGTTGGTAAGGTTCTACTGATCTAAGCTGGACTCTCTCACAGGGCTGGCTGCAGGCTGAGTCAGAAAGACCTTGGATGGGACAGCAGGGATCTCGTCCACCATGTATCTCATTCTCTAGCAGGCTAATCTGGGCTTGTTCACTTGGCAACCAGGCAGGTCCCTATGAGAAAGTGCAGAATCATGTAAGATCTCTTGAGTTCTGGGCTTGAAACTACTACCCTGTTGAATCTGCAACATTCTATTGACCAAAACCAATCATAAGGCCAGGAGATCAGAGAAATGAAACTTATCTCTTAATGAAAGAAGCTACAATGTAACTTTGCAAACGATGCACATACAGAGATGGGTTAAAAATTGGGACCGTTATTTACAATCAATCCATCACAAATGGGAAGACTTTAAATATCAGAAGGAAAGAGAAAGCTAAGCATACATGGCTGTGGATAAAAAGAACATAGATTCAAAACTCAGCCTTGATAGTTTTTTAGATGTTGACCTTGGGAAAATTACTGAAGTTTCTATGTCTCAATTTTCTTATCAGTAAAATATATGAAAAAAACAGTACCCACCTGGTAGAATTGTTGAGTGGATTAAAATATGTAATCAATGTAAGATCCTTAGAAAAATACATTGCATATTATAAGCTTCCACTAAATGTTTGTTTTGTTTTTATTATAAATAGAAATACAGAGTAGGTGTTTAAGAACATGAAGAGTGTTCTTTGGCCAGGGCTGTAGGATACACACACAGAGTAAGGTTGAAGCCAGCAGATTTTATGACACCAGCAATCCTGGGCTGGAACCAGCAATGGAGGGCCATAATGATTAGTGTTAGCATCACCAAAAACCCTGAACCAAGACCAGGAATGACCATAAACTCAACTATGTTAACATTCCTGTTTAGAGAATGATAGGCAGTGTAGAACAGGCTTGCCTCAGAGGCATGGGAAATCCACCATTGTTTTGATTCTCATTCAAAAGTTTTTAAATAATAAATCATTTTTCTTTTCTCCTAACAGCTACCATCTTTCCTCAAATAACCATACTACACTGAACCCTCACTTGTCTAAATCTTGCATTCTAGAAATGTTAGGTGTTGTTCTAGAGACCTAAAATGCAGTTTACTGAGGTAAGCGAAAAGAACATTAGCCTGTGAGTCAATGAACCTAAAGGTTAAACTCCTTTCCCAACAGTAAATCTTTGTTTTACAAAAATATAAGAATGTTCAAGATAACTAAGAAAGGATAAAAGCAGATATATGTCAATCAAAGAAAGTGAAAGAACTTGAAATTAGTTTGTAAACCACAGGAGACAAAGGTGAAAGGGGCTTAATGGCCATAATTATAAGGCAACTAAATTTTTTCTCATCTCCACTAAGACATAATTAGCAAATGCAGGCTTAGCCTCAGACTCCAGAGGCTAAACACAAGGAAGAATTCCTTAACAAGCGGGAGTCGCTGGACACAAGAATGAATGGCTGAGTTTGCGAAATATTCTCCAGAGAGCTCTCAGAACAGGCATGGTTCTCATCTGTCTTGGTTGACCAGTTAGATGTGGCTGTGGAAAAAATGGATTCACTGGTTGACACAGGGCTCTTCCAGGGCTCTGGCTCTGTGAAACAGACGTTGGTCCATGGATACTGGAAAAACACAATGATGTCTCCTAAATATGCATCTCCCAGGCATTACATTTGGGGCCAAGATTTTGACAAGCACCTAGCATTGTCCAGACTGAATATAAGCTCATGGATGTTGATCTTTCTGATGCTGCATGAGAACACTAGACGTGCTCACAAATCATCTGGTGGGAATTCTCAAAGTATGAGGTATAGTGTCCCAAAACTCCCTGGAAACCCTTGGCTATTTAAACACTTAGCTATGTAAAAGCTTTGGATATGAGTTTTTAATTTTTTTCTTTTAATTGAGTAACTACACACACACATTTACCTACAATACTATAATCAGACTATTTTCGGCTTTCAAATAGTAGTGAAAGAATTCAAGTGAGGGTAATTGATACCTTAGGACAGTTTTCAGCCCATCTGTTGTTGGCATTGTCGTGATAACCCAAATGTCCTTCAGTCAATGAATGGATTACTGAAATTAGTTATATCTATACAATTGTATACTGTAGTATTCTGCAATAAAAATAATGAAGTAGTGATACATTCTGTAACATGGATGAACATTGAAAACATACAAAGTAAAAGAAGTCAGGCATAAAAAATACAATAGACATATATTAGATGATTTAACTTATGTGAAAAGTCCAGAATAGGCAAATCCACAGACATATAAAGTAAAGTAGAATTTGCCTAGATTTGGGGTTGGTGGGTGTGGTAAAGAATGGTATTGACTCTTAATAGATACAGGAGTTTCTTTGTGGGGTGATAAAAGTGTTCTAACTTTTGATAGTGGTGATGGTTATAAAACTGTGAATATGCTAAAAACCACTGAATTGTATATTTGAAATTGGTGAATTTTATGGTATGTGTATTAAATCTCAAAAAGGGGTTAGAAAATCTAAACTTTAAAAATCTGACTTTTCTTTACCCATCAGAGTACAAAACCCCATGATCACACCGATGGCCTATAGTTCCTAACTCTGCAGTTCCTTCCTGCCGCTGCCTGGAGGCTCCCTGTCTCTCCGCATTCTTGGCCGGAGGTTGTTGCGTCTTTCTATCTCATAATACCTTTTTCCTGGTTCTTAGAGCCTCCAGAGACTTAATTGTCTCTCCTCTTGCCTTTCTCTCCCACCAAATTGTGACTGACTACACAGCAGTGATGGGTTTTTAATCTCAGAATTTCCAGAAATTTTGATCCAGATTTCTGTTTGAAATATACTTATTTATGTGTAAAATAATAATAAAAAATCAAAGCAATTATTTAGTTATATACTATAAAATGGATATATTAGAATATCCATTTGCATTCAAATTAATTTATTTTATATGGAAATTTAAATGCATCTCCATCTGCCCTCTCCCCACAGATATTTGGAATGTTTATAAAATGAGGCATTATTAAGACTTGTACTATACTAGGGCTTCTAAACTGGCCTCTTATATTATCTGTGGCTTATATAAGTCTGTGTAGTTATACTGTCCAAGTGCATAGACTTCTAGCCCAGCAAACTTGAACTTGAACGGCATCAGAATCATACAGGTGGCCTATTAGAACACTGATTGCTGGGCCCCAGCCCCAGTGATTCTGATTCAGTGGTCTCCAGGTAGGGCCTGAGAGTCTGCATTTCTGAATCTGTGTAGTTCCCAGACAATACTGATGTTGTCATCCCTAGACCACGCGTGGAAGATCGAGGGGCTACAGCACCAGCATCCCTGTGTTAATGTAAAAAGCCAGTCAGGGCTAAGGCATATCATTCAAAGAGAGTTTCTGCCAAGGCAGTTGTTCAGTAAGTTCACACAGAGCAGCCCATCATTTTTTAATACACATTGCTGTATTACCATTTATAAGATAAGTTTTGCCTCCTTATTCTTTGCCTTTTACAATTACGATAAGGAATGTTACCAGTTGTAAAATATGATTTATAATTTATAACAAAATAAGGTCCTAATAATTCACCTTTGGGTTTTTAGTTCAGTTACAGATAATGTTAACACTGTAAAAGAAGGTAAAAAAAAAAAAAAGTCGACACCTGTAAAAACTGTTTCAAATGATTGACATTTTCTTAATACTACTCAATAAAGCAGAAAATATATAAATAAATTGAATGCTGAAACATTTAATGAATTGAATGCTGCAACTGACAACCATAAAGGCCAGTAACCAGTATTGTGCACATTATGACAGCCCTATGATTATTTTAAAAGCAATTATTATTAATTCAAATTTATATGGACAATCATAGGAATAAAATGCTATGTTAACAGTTATATACATCAAATTCTCTGTTAATTTTTATTTTTAAGAAAATATTCTGTTCAAGAAAGAAAGCAGGGAAGGGAAAGAAGAAGGAAGGGGGAGGGGAGGGGAGTGGCGGGAAATCAGTGACCCAGAGAATTGCTCTTCAAGTTTCTCAAGTGTCAATCTGCTCAGGATCTCATAGATTTATTTAGAAACTTGTTCAAGTGCAGATTCTGATTTAGTAGGTCTGAGGAGGGTGGGCACAAGATTTTGCAATTCTAACAAGTTCCCAGGCAATGCTGATGCAGGTTATCACTGGACCACATGCCGCATAGCAGGTATGTAGATCATCGCATCATTTTAGGATCTTTGATGGACCATGAGGAGGGAGGTGAGTGAGTATAGCATTCATTGCAGTGGGAGTAGGAGATGAAGTATGTTAGGCATGTTTCTAGAACCCACTGAAAAATGCATTTGCTTTAAAGAGAATTATTAGGAATTTTTTTATCAGGGTGGTTAGATATCTAGTCTGATATGGTTCATTCATCTATTAATTCATTCATCCAACAAAAACTTATTAAGTAGCCATCATATCTCAGGAATTAATATAGTCCCCACCAGCAAGTTGCCTGTGATGTAGTTTGGGATATAAGCCAATAAAAATCTAGGGTATAACATGGTCTGTGCTTTAGAAGTGTGCGAGCAACATGCTGTGAGACTTTACAAGAAGGTGTGACATAGCCTGTTTAGGACTTCATGGAAGGATTCACCATCAATGTGAACTTAACAGCTCTGACCGAACTTGATTCTTACTTAAAATGTGGCAAACCTTACTGGAGAGATGATCGCTTCCCAAATTTTGCTCACATAACAAATAAAGGCATCATAGCTACAGTTTTAGCAAAAGTGAGTAAACAAAAGTACATGAAATTCAGTTAGATTTGATAGTTCAAGATAAATTGAGAATGAATTCCAAGATTTCGGATTCTATATGAAAGGCCTTGACATTTATCATGCATATAATTTTTGTACCTTGACCTAGACAACTTTAATCAGCATAATAGGTATCTCCTTGTGTATGTCACTGTGAAAATGTAGAGATATAGAAAGGATTAAACTTCATTTTTTGTTGAAATTCGATTTCTGAAATGTTGTTTTAACCACACTGGTTCAATTTCACACTTGAGAAAGCTCTGCTGCTATTTTAATATTTTACAAATGTGAACAAAGAAAGATGCTATTTTACTTGAGAAAGTAAACTAGTCTTATTTGAAAAAAATATATACACAGACACTTTTTGGTTTGTTGTTTTGTTTTGTTTTGTTTTTATTTTTAGAAACAGAGTCTTATTCTGTCACCCAGACTGGAGTACAGTGACACAATCATTGCTCACTATAGTTTTGAACTCCTGGGGTCAAGTGATCCTCCTGCCTCAGCCTTTTGAGTAACTAGGACTACAGGCGTGGGCTACCATACCTGGCTAATTTTTAAAAATTTTTTTGTAGAGATGGGGTCTCACTATATTGCCCAGGCTGATCTCAAACTCCTGGCTTCAAGTGATCCTCACACCTCAGCCTCCCAGAGTACTAATATTGCAAGCATGAGCCACTGCACCCAGCCCACAGACACACATTTTTAAGACCTGAAGTCACTAGTCTCTGCTTAACCCAAGAGCTTAAAAAAAAAAAGAAAAAGAAAAGGAAGTTGGCCCTGCCATGGGCATGCACACATGTATAAAGGAAGAGGAAAACATAGCATCCATGTAGTAGGCCAGCACTTCTTAGTGAAAGTCCAAGAAAAAACTCAAGGGAGTTCACAATATCAAAGGAAAATGACAACTGTGTCAATTTTTGTTGTTTCTAATCCAATAAATAATCTAACTTTTCGACTGTCCTCCCTTTGAAATTGTACTACAGAGCATCAGCATGTGAATCAGTTGCCGTACTTAGAGGTCAGGGAGAGCAGAGCATGGTCAGGTCTGCAGCTCAGCAAGTTTATCACTCAGTCAAACACCTACAGTAGTTTTGACTATCATATACTTCTTAATTGACTGGTTTTGTATTAATCAGCTATTGCTGTGTCAGAAATAATTCCAAAATTCTTTGGCATATAAGTATTTATTTCTTTCATCCTTCATGGGAAAAGAGGTTCTCTAAGGCATGTTTTTCTGATGATGAAAGGCAGGAGGAGCACAAGAACCCAAGCACGGACACCCAACTACTCATGTGCCGTGTAAGCCTCTATGCATATCTTGTCTGCTAACATCCTATTGGCCAAAGCAAGTCACATGGGACAGAAAATTATACTTCACTCACCAGGAAGCTGAAATGTGGTAAGACTAAGCAGAATATCAATATGGTGGGGAAATACCACAGGTAGAAGGTGGGTGTAGAGAAGTAAATATTTTCTGAACAATAATCTAACCTACCGCAGTTCTTAATGTATGTTCAACTTGCACCCCCAAATCATGGTTGGTTGAAGTCAAGAAGCAAAAAGGCATCAATTATGAATGAGAGATTACATAAATTATAGTAATCGTGTAAGCTTTTCTCAATACAATCACACCCGATCAGCACATTGAGTTCTTCTAATTAAAATGCCTGCAGACCAAATCAGAACAGCTTTAGTTCTTGAAAAATCCGTGATAAAAAAAGGAAAAAATAAAGCAGGAATTATATGCAATTTGGTTTTTCATTTAACATGAAGGAAGAAGTTCCAGAGGTACCCTCTGTTTGAAAATGGAATACTAAGCCACTCTCTTAACACTTAGAAAAAAACACATTAGTTTAGAAAAAAGACCAACTAACTTCTAATTCAAAATGGTAATATTTGTAGAGAGAGAGAGAGATTTTAATTTAAGAAACTGGCTCACATAATTGCAGGGGTTATGTCTGAAACCTGAAGAATAAGCGGGCAGGCTGAAAATCCAGGTAAAAGTTGTTGTTGCCGTCTTGACTCTGAAGACTGGAAATTCAAGCATAATTTGTATGTTACAGGCTAGAGACAAAATTCCTTCTTCTTTGGGGAACCTCCATCTTTGCCGTAACGACTTCAACTAATAGGAGGAGGCCCACCTACATCTTAGCGGGTAAGCTGCCTTATATAAAGTCAGCGAATTATAGATGTTAATTGCATCTAAAAAATACCTTTACAACATCTAGACTAGTTTGTGGCCAAACAACTGATTACCATAGCCTAGCCAAGTTAACACATAAAATTAACAATTACAGATCATGAAAAGAAAGAAAATAATAAGTTCGTAGCTGAAGGATAGTGATATTTCAATTAATATTTAATGTGGGAAATCTAAGCATATTTAAAGGACAAGGGGAAGGATCCAGGCTAAATATTCAAGGGACAGAGGGATAAATAACCCAAGTTAAAGAGACGATTGGAAGAGATAAGATACAAAAGTCAGGTAGAGCGATGGGACTTAATTGGAGGTGATATCATTTGACAACTAAAGGAGAGGAGAGGTTAGACACTAGAGAAGAGTGGAGATGATCTTTATTGTCCTCATGGACAGTAAAAGAGTGAGCTGACCACAAACTATAACAGCATGGCCAGGAAAATGGAAGACCTATTCAGACAGGTAACCAGGAATATGTAACTCATAAAATAGCATAACACATCTGCCATGCTTGTTTGTTCAAATGTAAGCACTAAAAGGTAAATAAACAGAGTGAACAAGGATTAAGATATTCCCATGTAAATGTGAATAAAAGAGCAAGTGGTTTGGCCTCTTGGCAAGAATGCTATTGCAATGATGAACTTGGGAATATAAGCTGTAAGTGGAGAGAAATAAAGAAAATAATGGATGGATTAAAAGCCAGGCATAATGGCTCATGCCTGTAATTCCAGTGACTCAGTAGGCTGAGGTGAGAGGATCATTTGAGGCCAGGAGTTCAAGACGAGCCTGGGCAACAAAGTGAGACCCCCATCTCTAAAATAAATAAGAAAAATTATCTAGGCACGATGGTGCATGCCTGTAGTCCCAGCTCCTCCAGAGACTGAGGCTGAAGGATCACTTGAGCGCTCAGGAGTTCGAGGCTGTAGTGAGCTATGATTGTGCCACTGCACTCCAGCCTGGTGACAGAAAAAGACCCCATCTCTAAAAAAAAAAGTGAATTGAAAGAAAAGATGAATGGATGTTAAGTTTATGAAGATAAGAAAATAATGAGAGTGGGTCATGGCTCAGGTTAAACAGAAAACTGGGAAAGAGAGAGTGTTGTGCTTGATGTATGACTGAGAAATCATGAAGGTTAAGCAGTTCTACATCCTGACAAAGTTCAAGGCATTACTGTGGAAAGTACAGCAAAGGCAACTTGGAAGGGAGGAGTATGAGCAAAGATATGTGGATGTCGAAGAATCAGGATGAGGAAGAAATCTATGGGCCAGTTGTCAAAGTCTTTGATAAATGAGGGGAGTGGCCAAGAGTTGGGTAGATGAGAAAATCAGAGGGTGGAGAAGGTTGTATGTAGGACAGCATGAGCTCCAAGTGGCAGTGAGAAGCAACATGGACGCCAACACCACTTCCTAACTCGGAGGCACATTGGGCCTCGGGAAGAAATGTCTCTGTTTGAGAGTGTTACAGGGAAAGAAGTGCACTTTGAGGAATTCCAGATTTCATTCCAAGCAAGGAGGAAGAAGAAATCCATACTGAGAATGCCTTTTCCTAACCTAAATAATGTTCTTCTCAAAGTCCTCAGTTCATCTTTTCCTATAACCCTATTCACGCCTACCTCACTTGGTCCTTAGTCTCCCTGGCTCACTCGGTCACATATCTAACAATCACAGATCAGTCTCTGTGGGCTTTTCCACGACTGTTTTGTCCAACTTCATTGGTATTTTCCTATCACCTGCTAGCTGAGGACATTGTCTTCTTTCTTGGCCTGAGTACAGAAATCACATTTCTCACCAAGCCTTGTATCATGCCCTCAGTACAGTGATTCCACTCAAGTTGCTGCTACTGATTTGATCGCCTTATTGATTTGATAAAAATTATTAAATAAGATAAGTAAAATAAATGCACAGTCCAAATAAAGGGCAAAAAGAAATCCAGGACCTACTCTGACTTACACAGCTATTAGCATGTCTCCCAGAAAGGTCTGTTTTAACCAAATACCAAAACCCTGGGTTCTTTTGCACAGCTTGTAAGCGAATGTTAGCATATAAATTAGATTTACATCTCTCTCACTGAGAAAGAGAAAGGGTTGTGAGGCTGAGGAGAAGGCATAACAAAGGTTTGTTTTGTAGCAATGGCATCACCATTGCCTGGTTAGAGATGGACTTGATCGATGGGTTTTCCATGATAGCCTCCCAACACTTAATCTTAGCCAAATACTAATGTGCTGACTTTATTACAGTTGAGTTCTGAAATTACAAATGACCATCTGTGGCACATATGTGTGGTATGTAGAACAGTAATACATTGTGGGCCAGCCCAACATGTAGCAAAGGATATAGTGACTGTGACAAGGCAGGCAAAGTCACTCACACACCAAGACAGCTCAATGAATTCAGTGGACACTGGTGTTGGTCTTCTCTGCAGGTATCTGCTTTCTGAAACAAGGCACAATGTATATGAGATATTTATTAACAATTCCTTCAACATACCTCCATAACAGACAGAGCTGTCTAAATCTGGAAATGCAGTTTACTTCACTGAACAGAGCAATCAAGTGAACAAACCCAAATTCTTGAAGAGAAAGATCACAAGTGTTAGATAAAAGAAAAACTTTTTTTTTTTTTTCTGGAGAGCAATGTTGCAATGAAGCACAGCATTGCAGAGGCTGGTACATTGGGATTTTGAGGTAGAAGTCAGGATCAAATTAGGGAAGTGTTGGAATACATTTTGTGATTTTAAAAAAATAGCATTTTTACTAGGAAATATGATGCACCTGAAATTAAGTTTTGCTACAAATCCAAAGAGAACATGATTTATATTACAAAGCTGAAGATGTAAAAGCATGATAAAAAAACTGATCTTTCTATGAATTTTATAGAGGGTACTCTTATGGAAAGAAAGAATACAATTTGACAAGGAGTGGGAACCACAGAGCATGGATAAAGTTGTTTATTTTGAATGAGTTTATTCATACTATGAATTGTCTGAGTCCAAAGAATAGAAAACAATTAGGTTGAAATTAATTCTTGGAATACCATGTCATAAGTAGCATAGCAGAGATTGTGTTCTTATTTCTGTGACTTTGGTTTGTACTTACATGACTGAGTTTATTTACTTTAGTTAATTAACAGCTAGACAAGATGTGTTGCATTAGTGTTCTAAAGAATTAGTGACTTAATTATGATTTCACAGATATAAACTGTAGAATGTCCAAATATTGTCCTGTCAGTCACCTGGATCTCTAGATAGGATTCCTGAAGACACTCTGCAGAAGGAAAATTAGTGGAGTAGGAATTAAAATATAACATTATTAGCTGTCCAATAGCTGTAATGTTGTTAAGTTCAGTGATTTGGGCCCTTAGAGAAAGTTCTGGAGAAAGACACAGAGGGCCAGAGACCCAGAGAGAGGAGAGAATGCAACATCTACAGGGCAGATCAAAGCTGAATTTACCCACTATTTTACATTATTCAGTACCCTTTCAATTATAAGTCATAGAAACTCAACTCAGATTGAGCAAAGAATATTAACAGGCCATGAGAAATACAAAAATGGCCAAGGAAGCAATGAAAATATTTTATCCTTTTGAAAGAATTAAAACTAAAACAATCAACAAGGAGATCTTTTTACCTCTAAAACAGGCAAGCTGTTCATAAAGATTAAGAGAAATGGTCATTTTCATACAATGTGTATGAAATCTTTCCAGAGATTGATTTGGCTAGAAAACAATAAAATTTAAAACCGTGTCTTGTCATTTATTCATTGATTAATAAAATAATTTACTGAGTGCCTATTATGTGCCAAGCACTTTATAAAATATCTGCCTTTCATAGTGGTTGTGATACACAAGTCAGATACATATTACAAAAGATAGGCATACTAATAAAGTAAACAATGTGAAATTGCAATTAAGCACTAAAGAAGATTTATGTGGGATTAGAAATGCCTATAATAAAGGTAAATTTAGCCAAATTACCTTTTGGCCAAATTACCTAGGATGCACTGAGCTATAAAGAATTGAGTAACTAAATGTTTACTGGGAAAGAAAGGGAAGTATGAGGAAAATGTAATAACATGTGCAAATAACATAAGAAAGGAAAAGGAATGCAGACTATTAAGGCAGGTGTATCAGTCAGGGTCAGCTAGGCTATGCTGCAGTAACAAATAAGCCTCAAATCACAGTGACTTAAACTATCAAAGTTATTTCTCACCTACATTTCATATTATAACAATTGTGAATTGACATTGCTCTAATCAGCTCTGCTCCTTTTTCTTCTTACTCTGGAACACAGTCTTTTAAAGTAGCCACTCTCTAGAATATTATCAATCACTATAGTAAGGGGAAAAACCTAAAAGCCCAAACTACTCACATGACCTCAACAAAAGGACCCGGGAAATGCACTCCTACCAGGTGCCCAGATGGAAAAAAGCTGAAATATTTATTGAATACACTAATCATGTGTCCAATGTGACGAGAGCTAAGTAAGAAATATATGAGCCAGAGTAAGAAAACCCATCTTTATCCCATAGCCAATGGGGAGTCATTGGATGCTTTATACTTTTAGGAATTTTTGCCAAGGAGAAAAATTATGTAGTTATGTAAAGCTTAATCTACAAGCTTGTTTACCATAGTAGTGTTTATTAATTTTTTCAAATGGTAGAGAAACCAAAATATACAACTGTTCAAAAGATAGTCGCTACATTTTTATAATAAAACAAAATATGACCAATGGAAATAATGTGCTTAGAAAAATGTGACATGAAAAATATTAACTGAAAAAGTATGCACAAGGTACAGTACACAATGAGATCTACCTAATTTTTTAAAATACCGTATGTCCAGATATGTACATAAAAACTCTTAGAAGTATATATAGTATGTAGAGATATTTTATCAGTACTTACTTAATCGAGTACCATGGTTTGCTTGGTTTTTACTTGTATTGTTGTTGGTTTCTTTGCTATTATGTGTGCTTTATTCATGCGCTAATTTTCTGCAAAGAATATGTATTCCTTGTCAGAGGAATTTTTTTTAACTGTCCAGGAACTTATTTGCCACTTTTGGAAAATAAATATCTTTTTCTTTTCTTTTTCCATTAGTAAATATGACTACACTTTCTATAATCTCTTATTAAGTACATAAAAGTTATTAACATGCTGTTTTTGTTATGGTTGTTTCAATTCATCTGAACATTCTGCAAATTGTGTTTACGTTGCCACTAGTTCAGACACAGTCTTGAGGAAGAGAAAGTTTAACGTTTGTTTTCTTCTTTTCAAATTACCTCTTGCCATGAGCAGTTCCACAACTCAGCTTCTGGATCCATCACTGCTACTCCGGGGGCAATGAAACAGCAAGTTGTTATCTGTTCAAAGTAACCAAATATTCTTCAGGTAGTAATTCTAGAGACCAGTTTAGGACCTCAAACTTATCAAACAATAATGACCTCATGAGAACCTGCTCTGCATCCTCTTTGTTGACATCCCTTTGGCTATGGTGATAGGATGGTCCTAACCACAAGTGAGGAGTCAAGGACAACACAGCGTATGTGCCATTGGCGCTATAGTATATCCCTGCAGAACAGGCTGCCTTATTTTACTTCCTTACTCCATGGCTGGACATTTTACAGCAGGGAATTCTCTGATGTTTCAAGAAAACATTTGGTGCAAAAACTCAAACCATACTTCAGCTCTGTTTCAGCTTCCAAAAAAGTAAATAATCTATCTGACTGGACTTTGCAGGCGTTGGCCAAATGTTGGCCTCAGGTCTGCACTTACACCTGGACGGGTTGATACCTCTGACACAATTGGGTTACCACAAACTGGGCCTTACATGAAAGGCTGGAAAGAGTTTAAAATCAGCAAGGGGTGGAAATACTTCACCAGGAAGAGTTGGTGGAAGAGTAGATTTGCATTTCTTGCTGGGATTATTTTGTAGCTTTACTGAAAATAAGTTTTTTTTTATTCTTTAAAGGGAAAAAAATGTTAAAGAATGAGATAAGAGTCTCATTACAATCCCTGGAAACCAGCACATTGTCTTTCCAAATTACCATTTATGTGTTCTCATCCATGTGGCCATTGATATGTCATTTTAGCTCTCATGACTCTTAGCATCTTAGATATCAAGAGGCAGTTCGACTGAACTAATATTTTATGAAGAAAAAACATTTGTTGTTATTTGGTTTTTAATGTCAAGCTATGGCTGGTGCTTCTTTTCATATAAGAGGGCTCCTATTTTGGTCTACTGAATGGAAGTAGGATTTGAAATAAAAGTCAAAATATGAAGAGTATTTACTAGACAAGTGACAGATTACATTTTTGAAACAAGGTCTTTTTCGAAAATACTATCTAATTCCTCTTTAGAGGTACAAGTAAGTCTTTACTTAGTCCTATAGCAGTAAAGCAACAGCCAGAAATTCTACATAATATTCTGAAAATATTTCCAAAATAAAATAAAATAAAATAAAAAAACACTAATCAATGTGAAAGGAGTTAATGAAAGTTCGAGTCTGTAGGAAAAATAAATGATGAAAAAGGCGAGTCTTCAATTACTGTTTATATTTTCTTTTCTCATAAGAGAGGGGAAAAAGAACAAGGGGAAACATGAAGATAAGTTTAAAGTCCGATTAGCTTCAGCAAATACTTAGTTGCTCAGAGGCTACTCTATGAATACGTAGATGTTCTTCCTCGATTGAGGAAAAAAACTATGAGAAGGGAAAGCTCTTTACTTGAGTCTCAAAAGGGTAATTTAAGGGTAGATACATCAGTCAGCACCTTTTAGGACACAAGACAAATCCAGATTGGGTCACGGGTCTGATGTCACTAGGAAGTAGAAAAAAATGCTAAAACTTAGTTATAGTAGCAGAAGTAGAGTTAGAGTATGTCCAGGTTCAGATGTCAGGAGAACCCAATGGGCACATAAAACTCTAATGGGCAAATGAGAGTGATAGTTAGGTCTAGATCAAGGCCCTTAGGAGATAACAAGAAGATGAGTAAGAAGAACCAGCACATATACACTGTTATTGGAATCAGCAGTTATTGGAATCAAGATTCCGCTAAGGGTTGGGTCTACATTCGGATAAACATAACTCCATATACCTGTAAGACAGAACACTCCAGGGTTATCTATCACTAAACATGGTAACTGAATTCAAATTTTTTTTTTTTTTTTTACAGGAGATATTTCTACGCAACGAAGCAAGTGTAGAAGCTCCAAATTGTCTGAGCTCATCAACTGAATGCTTGTCTTATCATGGCCTGAACCAGCTGCATGCTCCTCACTTATCAGATTGCTTTACGGCCTTATTTATTATTCATATTCACAATTTCCAATGAATTACTTGAGAGAACTCACAATTTTAGCTGTGCATTTCTCATAATATCCTGTGTATGTGTGTGCGTAAAATGAAACTAAAAATCTTTTATGTGATAGCACCAACAAATAATTTCAAAAAAACTCAGATATCAATCCTCAATTTTTATTTTTATTTTATTTACTTATTCATTTATTTATTTATTTTTGAGGCAGAGTCTCACTCTGTAGCCCAGGCTACAGTGCAGTGGCATGATCATACCTCATTGCAACCTCAAACTCCTGGGCTCAAGCAATACTCCCACCTCAGTCTTCCAAGTAGCTGGGACTATAGGCATGCACCATTATGCCCAGCTTATTTTTTAAAATTTTTTGTAGAGACAGGGTCTCGCCATGTTGCTCAGGCTGGTCTTGAACTACTGACCTCAGCTATCCATCCTCCCACTTTGGACTCCTAAAGTGCTAGGATTACAGGCATGAGCCACTGAATCAGTCCAACCCCCAGTTTTTAAAAGACAATATCAAAATTCTCTTAAAATCTTACCGTCAGCCTATAAGTTTCATAAAATCAGAGATTTTGAGTTGGAAGTTAATTAAGAGATCGTCTATGGCAGTTTTTTTAAATGTCCACAAATTTTGGATGCTTTTACTATCAAAAGTGGGATCCGTGTCCCTCTCTCATGTGTCTATATGCACTTCTGACTCATTTACAAATACTATAATGCAGAAAAAGTGATATCACATGACTTCTGAGGCCACATCATAAGAGGTAATGCAGCTTCTGCCTTGTGCACTGGGACATACACTTTTATATCCATGAGCTGCCATCTAAGAAGCCCAGCGACCCTGGAGCAACCAAGGACACGTAAAGAGGCCACATGTATATGCTCCAGTTGGCAGCCTCCGCTAATCTCTCATCTAGCTGCCAGAAAAACCTGCCAGCGAGGTGAGTAAGCTACCTTGGACATTCGACCCAGTAAAGCCTTCATATGATCGCACCTACAGTTGGTACGTAACTGCAACTGCATGAGACACCCAAGTGAGGACTCTGCAAGCAAGCCCTTTTGAGTTCCTGACCCATAAAAAAAATGAGTGAAATGAAATTATTGTTTTAACCCTATAAATGCTGGGATAATTTTATACAGTGATACATAACTGATAGACCATCTGATCCAAGTCCCCACTCTGGGATGAAGCTTTTGGATTAAATGACTCTAGTAAAAGGAATTCCACCTCACATGTTAGCCATGTTTTGGATAATGCTGTTTTATTCCTCATGTTAGAGCAAAACCTTTATCTCTTTAACTTCAAACCAATATTCTAGATTCACTTTCTCTGGCTTCCTAAACGTGAAAGCTTGCCATATAGACAAAGGAACTCTGAAAATATCTTCTTGGTCTTTTTTCCTACAGGAAAACAATATCCTGATACTTTCAGCCTTGCCTAAAAAGATACGATTTTCAGAATTCTGCGTGACTTCCTCTGAACATACTCCAATTGGAGAAGTCTTAAAATGTAATGAAAGGTGTTTGACACTTTATTTCATAAATCATCTTGCTAGAACAGGATTTGGTGAAATTGTCTTTTCTATTGCCTCTATTGTGCTAGGCACAATATTTCGTTAATGCAACCTAAGATTGTGCTAGTCTATTTTTCTAAGAGCAACCTCACACCATTGGCTTATTTTATAGTTGTCATCAAATGGAAATCCCAGAACACTGCCATCTGTACTGTGGACAAACCAGCTCACTCTCATACAGCTGACTTTCTGAACCTAAACAGAACTTCAAATTTGTTTCTGCTCAATCTCATTTCATTGGTTTTGGCCCAGTTGACATCACTTTTATTCTTGAGTCTGTCATTTATAATTTTAGCTATGCATCCTCACTTCTAAAACTCCATCACAATGATCAATACAAATGTTGAGTTAAAAGGGCTAAGAGTATGACCTAGTCAAACTCCATTAGAAAACTATAGAGCTATTTACCAACACATAGCAGGCATATGTTTAAGGCACTAAATATCAACAACTCTACCATTCAATCCACTACCTAACTATGATGTTCTTGCAAAAAATATTTTCAGATGCAATGATGTCATTGAAACAATAGAAATGTGTTTTATCTGTGGAATTTTCTGTTCTTTAGACATTCTAAC
>NW_012138191.1:1977228-1978110 GCF_000956105.1 Propithecus coquereli | reverse complement strand
TTATACAACATATCAGTCTCTGGAGGTCATCTGTTTTTCACTTTATGTATGGTTCTCTGTCTACTCTTGCTCATGATATATAGACTTTGTCTGTCTTTCTCAATACTGTATCCAGAATGCCTAAAATAGAGTCTAAGGCATAATATACTCACTGCATAGAGACATGTTAAATGAAGGAAAAAGATTTAATCAACCTAGGCCTTAGGTCTCAAACTCACTCAAATACTCAATACTCCCTTACTTTATTCAGTCTACTTCTTCCAGTTAGAAAAACCTTTTCCTTAATGAAGAATACTAATTCACAATAGGAGTTCCATTTTCTTTCTGCCATTTGTGAACATATTTCCAAGAAATTCTTATAATTTGTTCTTATTCTTATGCCAAATATTCTTTCAAAACTGGATGCTTTCATGTAGGTTCCCATGCAAGCAGTTTATTTTGGAGGTGACCCCAGACAGGAAACACTGGGAGGGAAGTTGGAAAAGCAAGACAGGCAAGGGAAGTATGAAGAGTTTAACTCTTCCATCGAGAGCATTCAAGAAAGCCTCCTTGAATCTTCAGAATTGCAATAGTCATTCAGGCAGACATCAAAAGCGGGTGGAGTAACAAATGTTTCGCTGACTTTACATTTGAAGCATCTTCCCCACTTTTCCAAACAAAAATTACGTTCTCTACCTCAGCACCCTAAGGAAGACTGACTTCTCCTAACTAGGTTGACATAGATTTAAATGGAACATCTGTGTACATCTGTCTCTTGTTTCAAAGAGAAAGAGATTCTCATTGAAATTTTTGCAACTATTATTTTCCCTATTTTGCCATTGACTCAAGATTTGTTGAAGAAATGTGAAACATGCTTCTAGAATTAGTATATTATAATTAGAA
>NW_012138191.1:1960434-1976648 GCF_000956105.1 Propithecus coquereli | reverse complement strand
GTAGAAAACAAAAAAGGTACCAGGAATTTCTATTAACTTAGTTCCAATCCCCTAATTTTGAGTGTTTGCTTTGATTAAATAAAAAATACTACTACTAATAATAAGTACTAGTGACTAGGTAAACTTAATAAATTACCTTGATTCAAACATAATAATCGACATTTAATAGTCATCATCATTATTACCACACCATCATAAATAAATAACAATAATAAAATCTGTAGGCATTAGGCATTAAAAACAGATTATGTTGGTGGTACATTACATTAAACTCTTCCAGAGCATATCTTGTAGTGTGTAGTCACCTTATGTGATTGAGAAAAAGAAATAAGATGGCAGCTGGCAGGGAAAGAACCTTCCAGAAAGCAGCTTAGCAGGGACCATACAGACAATTGTGCTTTCATAATATCTCAAAATTTCTCTCTAATTCCAACACAGACTCCTTTGTTGTTACAGAGCCTGAATTCAGTTATATCTTAGATGTACACAATCCTTTATGGTCTGTTTCTTTGTTGTTTGTCATCTTTAACTCCAAGAGACACATAGTTGCAGGTAAAACAAGAAGCATTTTAATTCCTTATCCCAACGATAAACTGCTCCCTTAACTTGATTTTCTACTGATTGTCAATCTACAACTTACAAACTAAGGTGGAATATTTTTGTGATCTCTATACGCTTTCCAGAATTTCCATAGAACTGTTCTGTCAATATGGTATCCACAATTTAAAATTAAATTAAATAAATAATTCAGTTCATCTGTTGTACTAGCCAGATTTCCAGTGCTCAATAGACACTACAGCCAGTGGCTACCATATTGGACAGTGCAGATATAGGACATTTTCATAACTGTAGAAAGTTCTATCGGACAATGCTAATCTATATATATCAAATGCTGTCCAGCTACTTGTTAAGATCTAATGAAAAGCTAAGGTTTTAACAACATTGTAGTTTTGCCATAACCTTTAGTATCTGGCTTAAACGGTAGCCAGTGTAACTTAAGGTAGAATTATTAATAGATGCAAATTTTGCTTAAATATTTAGCTCTGTTGTCACACTCCAGAAGTCATCTACAAATATGCCTCCAAACCAACTGCTATTCTGGGTAACCAGGGTTTAGAATAGATGAAACTTGCTATGTGAATTATTTATTGCTATGTAAAAAATCACTCCAAAATTTAATAGCTTGAAAAGGCAATAATCATTATCTTTTATAGTTTCTATAAGCCAGGATTTTAGGAGTAGCTAAATTGAACAGTTCTGGCTCAGAGTCTCTCATGAGGTTGCAGTCTGATGTTAGCTGAGGCTGTAGTCATTTGAAGACTCAATTGTGCTGGATGATCCATTTCTAAGGTAGATTACTCAAGTGGCAGTTGGTTTCCCTCTGTGGGACTTATTGAGTATCCTCATAACATGGTGGCTGGCTTCTAGTAGAGCTAGTGAGCCCAGATCCAAGATACTAAGGCAAAAGCTGTGATACTTTTTATGCCCTAGTCTTGGATATCTCACACTATGGCTTGTACCCTACTCTATTGGCCTCACAGTTCAGCCCTGAATGACTCAATGTGGGGACCACTACACAAGGGCATAAATATTAGACTAGAGTCATTGGGGGCCATCTTGGAGGGTGGCTGCTACACTCATCACACAGTGTTTCTTGCTGAAATGTAGGGTCAAGAAGAGGGAGTGAAGGACATTACCAAGGAATTTAGTCACACCATCTCTGGTGCCTGCACATATAGATTTTCCTAGTGATTCCCCAAAGAAATCTCCAAGTTTCATTTTCCCCCTTGTGTTTTTCTAAAATGATTAAGATGTTGTAACTCTTCCTACCACCAGCCTTCCCCTCAGGAAACATTTACCATCTAAGGGAAGGGAACTTTACAAAATCAGACCTTCAATGGTTTTGAGCCTTAGCTGGAAAATGGAGCGACCTAGAGATTAAAAAAAAAAAAAATACAGATGCCTAAGTCCCACCAGGAATTCTAACATAATTGGCCCAGATGCAACCTGAGAGTCAGAAATTTTAAATACCCCCCAGGTGATTCCAATGTGTAGTTAAAATTGAGAGCCCCTAATAGAGGAAGACCCTTCTAAATGTTCTCTCTTGTGACCCTCTCCTTCCTTAATTTCTTCATCCTACTCTCCCAACCCTTAATTTTCAAATTCTGGCTCCTTGTTTTTCAATCCAATCCTAAGAAAGATCTTCACTTCCCACAAAAGTTGGAAAATTTCTTGGTCTCTTTCAGCATCTAGTTACCTCCATTAACCCAAGATGCAGCCAACCCTTACAGACCCCTAAGGGCTAGGAATTGGTTCTATTCCCAAAACCAGGGGAGAAAGTAGAATGTTTGAATCCACTTCAAGCTCTTGACTGTGGGATATGCTGAAATTCATTTCCTTATACCTAAGAAGCAAGCCCACCTTGTCAAAGGGAAAATTAATATTTACCTGAACAACACAGTCTAATCTAACATGAGAAAACAAGTTCCTCCTGTTAATACCACTTTGATCCTGCTTCTTGTAAAAAAAAAGTAAATAAAGCACCTTAGCATGGCAGTGTTAAGGCAGATCTGTCCCCTTCGATATCTGGCTTATGTTGCAAGAGCCACCACAGTGGTAGAGAAAAGAATCCCCAGCAATCTGGACTTGTGCTGGCAGTTTCACTCACATGATTTAGACCCTCACATCTCCACTCCTCTAAACGGAGAGAGGTGTCTCAGTTTATTCCATCACATCATCCAACAGAGAAACCCCGTATATCTACCTTCATAGACGTTTACAGAAAAAAGCCCTATGTATCAGCAATTCTCAAAATTTAGCACACAGATGAATAACCTGGGGATCTTGTTAAAATGTAAATTTTGAGTCTGGGGTGGAAACTGAGATTCTGAATTTTGAACAAGCTCCTAGGTGATGTCTATGTTGCCTGTTCAGAGGCCACGCTCTGAGTATCAAGGATCTAGATATTTATTGAAAAATTCAAATAATGACTACAAAGTACTTTCAATCCCCCCTTTATCTGATACTTGTCTGTAGAATTAAAATACTTTTATCTTGCCCTTCTTTTTTATTCACATAGTTTTTAGTATTCAGAGAATTCCATTCTTCTTATACTTTCCATTTAATCTGGTTTTGTTGTGGAAACACTTCTTCTGAATTTATTTATGTTATAAGATTACAGATGATTCTGTAAAAGAAAAAAAATGATAGAAAACAAATTCATAACATAACAAAATTTATTCTATTTCAAAAAAGCATTGTTATATTCACTGCTGCAATTAGCCATACAAAGCCCAAATCCTAAATCCCACAGACTGTACTTAAATCTACTTTACCAACCAGACTAAATATTTCACAAATATGTGTTCTCCTAGAATTGGTATCATAAAGCATGCAGGACATAATACTTACAGTACCAAAATGACTCATGCCCAGTGCCATTGTGGTTACATGCCAGTCAGTAGTTTACTAAGCTGTATTTCCCTGCTTTATCCTATTAGCCAACCTATTATTCAGGTCTCCAGGACATGCAAAAAAATATGCTCATTAGAAACATATTATAGTATCTCCTAGCTTTGCAGAGGGGAGGTGGGGGGATTTATATGTAGTCTAATTAGCTATAGAGACATAGAAATTATCCTCATTGTTCTATTTCTTTGGAGCATCCTTTGTCATTATGAGTACTTGGCCATTCCAGTGTATTATCTACAATGAAAAAACCAACTAAAAGATCTTCTTGACATCTTCTTTAAAATAATGCCAATTCAAGGTAAAAAATTACTGAGGTATTCCAAATAGTAATTTCTCCAAGTTAATAATAAGGTTAATAACAAGATAGTGAATAAGATTATGCCTTTCTTTTGTCTTTATAAGTATAAAGACAAAGTCCATCAAAAAAAAAAGCAGAAAAAAATATTGAAAACAACTGAAAGGACACAAAATGTGTCTTTGTCATCTTGGGTACTCACTATAATCAAGGTAAGCTTTTTAAAATTCCACTTTTACCACAAAATTCTTTTATCTATAAAAAAGTCACCAAGAAAATATGACTCAGTATCAAGTGAATTCTATCATTCTTGAAACTATTATGTTAGCATTATTCCAAAATGTTTCCATTTAATATTTCTTTAATTGATTCACATTTGGACACAAAGAGAAACATTTACCCCCAAATTGCTATAAAACTAGTTTTGTACACACTGTATCACCCTGAAGGAAAAAATATATGACTGTTTCTTTTGCCTCCATGGTATCAGTCAGTCTAATCATACAGTATTTCCAAACCTCACCCAGCCCAGAATAAATAAATGTATGAAATGACATTGCAGCTTGGACGCCCAGTGTTCTCAAAAGCTGACTCCCTCTCAGGAGTCACCCTTACCACAATCTTTACCTTGGAAATTACATCTGAAGAGGCTGGATCAATCCCTTTAAGCAGCATATGTTAGAAATTTTAGTCTAACTCCATGGTAACTATAGCAATGTTTATTTCATTACTAACTAGTATAATGAACACAAAGAACTTTGGATATAAATATTTGGCAACAATAATGAAACTGCCTAAATCTGGTAGCTGTTGTTCTGTTGGATCCTGGGAGACCATCGTGAAGATATAAAGATTAAATAACTACATCCTCAATTAGACTCCAGAATTAAACTATAGTTTAATAGGATGATTTTCATTCAGCTGGAAGATAGAAGATGTGGATTCCTGTCCTGATTTGACACTGACCAATTCTTAAATTTGAATAAGGCAATCAACCTAACTGAGCCTTAGTTAATTTATCTATAAAAAAAGAAAATGACTTGTTTCTTTAGTTAATTTATCTATAAAAAAAGAAAATGACTTGTTTCTTTAGTTAATTTATCTATAAAAAAAGAAAATGACTTGTTTCTTTAGTTAATTTATCTATAAAATAAGAGGTGACTTGTTTCTATGTATCTGAAGTCTTTTTCATCAATAAAAAGATAAGTTGTCTAATTATATTTTATATGCAAATTAAGAAATGTGTGCCTTACCCATTGTCCCCTCTCCAACAGTCTCATTCTTGACCTAAATAAAGCTTTTTGGAAAATTTCAGCCACGGACTCTGAATTACTAATTAAACTCCTGGATGCCCATTCCAGATGAAGGAATATACAACCCTAACAAATGTGGTAAACTAATTATTAGCCAGAAAATATTTACTGAGAAGCCACTGGAGACAAAGTACTACATCAAACTGATTAGTATTACAGCCTCATTGAAAAGCAACCATGGGGCAAGTGGGTGGTGTTCCTCCTATAACTGGGAATATTATGAAACAATGAAGCTCACACAGATAGGGATCAAAGTAGAGATATACAGCATCATCTTAAAGAGGCAGAACATCCTCCATCTAAGCCTGAATAGTATCTTCCCACATATCCATCTAAGCCAGAATAATACCCAGATGGACAGTGTTAGCATACTTGAGAAAGAAATGTGTTTGGCAGAAGCGGCATTGATCAGCCTTGGAAGTTCAGAGACATAACCTTGAAAACTTGTCTCTAGCACAATTTAGATCCACAAGCCCCCCTTGAGAAAGGCCCTCAATGGTAGAAGAGATACAACTTTCTGGCTAAATGGTGACCAGTATTTAGTTGTTTCAACTAACTACACTTTCAGGGTACCCATGCCCAATAAACCACCTTCTGATTCTAATTGGACTTTCCATATATCTGTCACTGTTGTGCATGGAAAACATGATCTCCCTCCAGAATGAAGGTAATACATTTTCTGACTAGAATTGACAGCTCTTGGTGCACTGATAAATCTATATTCTGAGCTTATCAAAATGTTTTACCGAGAAGGGGGCTGCCTACATTGAACTCCTTTCAATAAGGCCAGACTTTCCCAAGAACACCACCCATCACAACTGAGCTTCTTTCCCCTCAAACTTCAACACTTTTATTCTGTCTCTCTGTCCACCTCTTGCTTCTAATTCTTATCTCCCCCGCTCCACAATTCCTTTTTCCCCAATAAAGATATGAACTGACATGGGCTTGAGTTTAAAAATGGTTGGGATTAGACAGCTGTAAGAAGAAGGCATTTCAAAGAGAGGAGCGATTAAGCTGGGCTGGAGGATTAAGTAGACCAGCCCAGCCAATCTAAAGAGGAGTGATGCCAAGTAAGATCAGACGAGAAGCTTAAGTCGGTCGGATCCTGCTCAGGAAGACTTCCAAAGGGCATTAGGGCATCTGGTCCTATATGGTTGTCTATGAGAGTCTTTAGAATTTCTTGAAAGATAACGACATAGATAAAAGTTGAGTTTTAGGGAGATTGTATATGCTAAAGACAACTATGCATGAAGGAGTCACACTATAAACTATATTTAACACAAAAGTATATAGTCTGGTGCTTTGAACTTCAATCAAAGAGATTGCACATTCCTCTTCAGTGAATAGAGTTAAGGCACTTAGAGAAAAATGACTAATGTTTACTCACAAAGAGACAACTGAAAGGAGGTGGGGAGGGGATGTGGGTATGTCCATGAGTAATGGAAGGAGGAAGGAAAAGACAGAATAGAGATCTCTCTAATTCATCCTGCACCTTCCCTCAGGGGTAGAGTTTGGCTTTCAAATGACCAGCAAGTCAACATTGGCAGCAACTCAGCCACCACAGCAATATCCAGGAAGCTACCGGAATCACAGCGGACTTTGAAACACATGTGTCTGGGTTTCGGTCTTATTCCCAAGAAGTGTCTGTAGTCTTCCCCCAACATCTCCCTCTGTGAGGAATGGAAACTAGGGTGACACAAGGCAAGGAGGGACAAGTGGACACACCAGCTGAATCATAACTTCTGGTAGAGACTTTCCTGCTATCACAGAAACTGAGACGTGTTTAGTAACCGCGCCAGCTTCCAAGAGTAGTTTTTCCTACAGGAGGGAGAAGCAGCCTCAGGATTTCAGTTCAGGGGGAAATATGTCTGCATAAGTATGAGAGAAAGGAAGTTGGTGCGTATGCATATGTGTGTGTGCTCAAAGCAGAGAACAAACACAGCATCACACAGCCTTCTGGTCTGATGGGTTTCCCTGAGTTGAATGTTTCAGTGATGCAGTTTGGCTCTGGAGCCTTCACCCAAGCTGAGGTTCCCTCCCTCTCTTTTTGCTTCAGTTCAGTGTTTTGCTTGAATCTGAGTCATAAGCTCCTTAAGCTGGCAGGAAGCGGAGAGTCGGCTGGCAGCTCTCTCTGCCCCAAGCAGAGGGAGTGTCTTGGCTGACACCTAAGCAACCTTTTCCATCCCCAGATGCTGTAACAGAACCAATGAGCATTAGCAGAACGGAAGGCTGGCCTACACTCCCAGAGCAGAAGAGGGAAACCATCCTGGAGAAATCCACTAGCTCAAGCCACGGTTAAAAAAAAAAATGGCTTATGGAAAGACCTTAGCCACTCACCAGGTCCTTAGAATATTTTGCGTTTATCTCCCAAAGCTGACCACAGACACTCTCTAATCTGGCCCTCACCTGTATCAACAGATCTTTTTATTCTCCATCAAGCTTCTGATTGACTCTTCCCTCTAGCAAGCTCCATCCTTCCCTCTACTTCTCCTAAACCGCAGCTAATTCAAATAGCTAAGTTCATACTCTCAGGGTTGGACCTGCCTGGTCTCAAAACACAGTATCACAAAGTATGGCCCCTTGGCCTGCGTAGTGCTTTGAACTGAAGGAGATTTGAAGGTCTCTGCTACTTTCTCCTGCTCCCTCTTCTCCCCAAGTCATGTCATGGAAACCAGAATTCCTCTCTCTGAGGTGAGTCATAGAAAAGAGAACTGCTTTCCCCCAAAGAAGCCGTAAAACCTAGAGAAGTTGCTTTCTGACCTACCTCCCCTGAAAGTTGGTCATAAGACCCTCATTCCAGAGGGTTCTTCCCCATAGCCAGGGGGAGGGAATGCTACACAGGGAGGCCAAGAAGAATCTGAACAAATAGGCTTTTCTAGGCCCTCCCCACCCCCCCAATCCATTCCCTCTTTTTCCCCCAATCATGTTTCTCCACAATTATCCACTTCTTTCATTAGACTTAGCATAAAAACACACAGCTTTCCCTGGGTCTTCAGGTCTTCATTTCTTAAGGCTCCTCTGCTATGTAAAACTTCGTTAAAGTTTATTATGCTTTTCTCTTGCTAGCCTGTCTTTTGTTATAGGAGTGTCAGCCATGACCCTTGTGATGGGTGAGGAAAAGGTATTACCTTTCTTGTCCCCACAGTCCTTACTTATGGGCAAAGCGATAAGTTGCAGTCTGACAGAATCAGCAAAAGTCCTCTTTCCTGCCCAATTCCAGTGGAATTCCCTCTTTACTGTGTGAGGAAGAGTACAGATGTGATCAGAAAGGAAGGAAACATTGAGACATTATCAGTGATTGTCACCTCATCTCCAATCAATTGTCAAATTCGGTCCAACAAGGATCAAGGTCACAGTAAAGAGGAAACCAGATTTGGGGGAAGCAGAAAAACTGGGAGGGAAAAGTTTGGCGTAGGAAGGTTGTCCAGTGATTACTACAATGTGGGTGACCGTGGAAGCTGCAGTTCAGGGGAAGGGAGGGTGGGGGTCTGAACACCTGGGTGGAGAGAATCTGCCAAAAGAGCTAAAGGGTGTTGAAAAGCAAAGGCAGAATGTTGGCAACAATCCTTACCTCCTTCATAGTTTTTCCTTAAACTAACCTGGTTACTTAAGTTTGGGACTGAGCCTTGGCAGGTTTTCCGCATGTAGACCCCACCAGAAAAAGTCTGTCTCAGCCAAGACAGTTCCAAGACTCTGTATGTCCCTTTCCCGGCTCCCTCTATACCCCTGGCAACCTCCCACCATTATGCACCTTCCATTGGCTTTCATCCACCTCCTCCTAACCCTCCTCAAACCCCCCCTCTGACACGGGGCAAGACTTCCAAGCTCAGGACCCAGGGCCTGCTTCTCCCTGATGTTCCTCTGTTTCTTCCTGTCTACACCATTGCCTGATACCTTCTGATTGCTCAGACCAGAGTTCTGCTGTCAATCAAATGCTTGACCTCCAGAAGGCAGTCTTCAGCCATCCAATTTAAGGAAAGTAAAAACGAAACAGAACAAAAAAAAAAAAATCCCTAAAATATTTGAAACAGGTCCTGTTTAGAAAGTTAAAACTGGTGAATGCTGAGTGTGTAAAATAACGTCTCCCACTGTCCTAGAGAGAACTTCGCAAAACAGCTGTATTTCCTATATTAGAAATATATGCAGTTTTGTTATGAATTGAGCTCTTTCTTTCCACAGACACTAGCTCTTTGTTTATTTCAGATACGACCAGCTACGCAGCTGCTCCCCAGCTCAATATTTGCAGCATATTAGTTATGAGAGATAACATTGAATTATTAATATAAATAATGTGTTAATACTGCCCCACCTGTACATGTAATGGGTCTCGGAAAATAGTCTCTATACTTAGTTTTAAATGATATTCATAAACAAATTTACATAGAGGAGAAGAGGACACACTCATAACCACCAGGCTCAAGTAAGTCTGTTCCTCCCTTTTGAACTGGTTGGGATGAGATGTGCCCTCCAATCTTTCCCCATGTGTTGACTGTGAACATTTGAACGCCAACCTCCCTGCAGACAGATTGATCTTAGAGCAACTCCAGCAAACTAAAGACCTTGTGGCATGGTGTTCAAGCACTGAAGACCTTATCTAACAGTCTCGGTTTAGGGGTGTAAAGGAAGCAATCAGGAAACCAATAACTTAATAACAAAGTCTAGTAGGAAACGGAAGTGACTGCAGGAAAACTTCATTAATTCAATGAGTTGAGGAAAGACTGAGTTGATGAAATGACTCACAGAAGAAAGAGATAGGTGAGAATCCCCTGAGAATCTAAATCCTGATCATAATTCTGTCTCTAACGAGATGTGTCACCTAAAGTAGAATTCAATGCTTTCTAAAAATCTCACAATATGACATACTATATCCCATGAATTATATGCTCTTCTGAGTCCCTCTCTGATTTCAGCCTCAGCAAAGTGCTGTAGTCAAATGGCCACAGTTCATGCAAAAATATGGACCCTTGAGTAATTGAAATTTTCTATTTGTAGTTTTTGAACTCCTTAAGAGGACAGAGAATCTCTAGTAATACTTTTTTTAAAAAAATACCTCTTTTTCTCTCTTCCACTGACAAACATACAACCCACTCCCAAGGTATGTTCTTCAAAATAGCAAAAGAATATTCCCCTCTAAGCCTACTGCCCCCCAGACATTGTCCTGGCCCTTCCCCACTTCATGACTTTATTATGACAATTGATTGACTACTTTTTGCTAATCCTTTCCCTCCTTTGACCTCCCAGGTACCATCATTCTATGGTCATGCTCTCGTTCTCCAACACAAATGCCAGGGGGACTGGGATCACCCTCCTCAGATGCCAGAACTGAAGGGGTCCAGAGTCCTATTTATGCTGCAGCAGATATGAGAGACTGAAACATGCATAGAGGGATGCTTCTTAGCCATTACAATAATGGTCCATGCATGGTCTTAAGTAAAAGTGATATGAAAAAATATGTAATATATTCCAAAGGATTTTTCAGATAGAAATCCCTAAACATTGAAGAATTGCTGTGAGGTATTAGACATTGAAGTAGACTATATGACATTCGGTGAAAATTAATGCGCTGTAGCTACATGCATGATGTGGATGTATTCCTTTCTTGTCTGGCATTCTGTCCTTTTAATACCTTGGTCTCTCCAGACTTTCAGCTCTGTCTCCTCTACTCAAGTTGTCCCCCAGGCTCAGTCCACGTTCTCCCTCCCTGACTCACAGCCTGGAAACTCTCTTAAGGCAGTAAGCTGGGGCAATTATAGGGTTTCCCACACTTGTTTGTCATCTCTCAGGTATCTCTGTTCCATCATACCTGATGACTGATGTCTTAAAAACTCTTTTTTCCCATATATTTTGTCTCTCTCTCTTTTTTTCTTTTTCTTTAGTTATTTCAGGTAAGCAGATAAATACAGTTAGTCTTACTCCATCTTAGCCAGAAGGAAAATTCTCACCAACTATGGATTTAACAGAAACTCAGGCTGTATTTGGTAAATTAAATTGCTAAAGATTCACAGCTTCAGACACATTACGGCCCTTCTGCTACCAAAACCAGATCTCAAAAAAGAGCCCATAAACCTCATTATGTTTTGTGCTTTAAAAACAGCGTATGACCTCTCTTGGGGTGAGCAACCTCTCCCTGGGTGTATTAGATTCCAAGACCTGCTATAAAAAATTACCAGAAACATCATGCCTTAAAACAAGAGAAATTTATTCTTTCATAGTTCTGGAGGCCAGAAGTTCAAAATCATGGAATCAAATTGTGATTATCTTGAGGCTATTAGAGTATCTTCCTTTTATTCTAAATCATAGCACCAGAATTGTACTTTGCTCCTAAAGTAAGTTTTATAGTGTTTATTTAATAGTTAATTTAGTTGTAATGGCTAAGAAGTTTTCTATGAAGGTAATTTCAGGCTCCAATTTTTAGTTTGGGAATTCCTAAATACAGTGCCAGGTATGCAATTCTATTAATAACGTTCCTATAAGGGGCACTTGGCTAAGGAACAAACAGTATTTTTCCCACCTGTGCGTAAGTTACTGGAATGCCAAACTAGAGAAATTTCACTATTTTACAAGCACAGAGAAAGAAAAAATGGTCTGTGTAAAATTAAATACAAACAACGTGAGCACGTGTTTTGCATGTGAGTAAAACGAGATTACTGTCCTGCAAGTTACCATTCACCCTGTCCAGAAAACTTCCCCAGCTTTCTATACTATGAGATTTGCCATCCCCTAAGCCCTTCACCTCCAGACATCCAGCCACACTACAGTTCACTGGCCCAGTCTAGCTTGGCCAATCATATTTAAAATTTAAAACAGAAATATCAGAGGCTGGGAATCTTTATAGCCAAGTCACATTAATGGCAATTGTCTGACACATGGTGCTGGGATGTCTTGTAACTTTCCTTTAGATTACCCTTTCCAAAGGCTAAGGGGTTTAATCCTGCCTCCATTCCGCCAAACACCCCAGCATCCTTCCAGTAAATTCTTTTTTGTGGCTTTAAGTCAGCCAGAGTTTATTTTTGTGGCCTGAAACCCAGAGAATCTTAACTAACACAATGCCCTGAGAGTATTTTCAGAAAGATATACAAGAAATTAACCTTAATTACCTCTGAGAGATGAATGGGACCATGGGTCCTAAAGGTGTAGAAGGCAAATTCCACTATTACCTTGTAATGCTCTGTACGATTGAGTGTTGTATTGTTACATTTGATTTGTGGTGTCTATTTTCATGTGAGCATGGAGTAGTTGCATACTTTTTTAAGTTGGGTTTCGTGTGTTTATTTACTTTCATATTTGTAAAGGAATAGTATGATAATGGCTTTCTAATTTTTCATAGCCCACTTTTATCTCTATTCTGATCTAGTCTCCTTATTTCAGGATCATACAAACTGAGCCTAGAATAATTATAACGCTGCTAACAATTTTACAGCTACCATGATGTCATTGTTTGAGACTAGCTCAGAATTACTCTTACCTTCTCATAGGGTGAATAATAATCTTTTTTTTTCTTAATGCAGTAGGTACTTAGTGATCATACATCTTCCTGTTAAGTAGCCTTATGTTCTTTCCTTCTATATAAAACTCCAAATTTACTCAATTTGAGATTTTTTTCTGGTTAATAATCACCTACTTTGAAAGGAACATCAAGCCTATATGGATTTGTTATTGATCATTTCACACTTTGATATGAATTGTCTTAACTGGATTAAATTCATCCAGACACTTGGATGAAATCACTCTCACTGAATGAACTGGGGTTCTCATGGGACTGTGGTTAAGTATAGACTATTGGATGTTACATATTAACAGAAATCCTCTTCTAGTTCTCTCCTCCACCTTTTCCCAGCACTGCTACTTAAAAAGAAGAAAAAAAAATGTGATCAGAAAAATCATCCCCTGGAATGAAATTAGCACCAGTCAAGACAAATGAACCAAATTAGTCATCTGCAGAAATAATCTATGCTGGGAGATGACCTGTAAATGCCTCCTCCGTGGAGCAAAGGGCTTCCAGTCCAGAGAGGGCTCAGGAAAACTGGACAGGTGTGTCATAATTACAAAGCAGTAAACTTTGCAGTTGTATTTTACCTTCCTTAGGATGATGTCATGGTGCTTTAGCAATTGATTTTAAAATAAGAATCTGAGAGTAGGAACGTATCATTGTTTGTCCAGGACTGTCTTGAGAATCAGAACACCACCCAGGATCACTCTGATTCTACACGAGGGATCACAGTACTTTAGACATGCAACAGGTGTTTCCTAGGCCACTGAACTTACTGGAAATGGGGTCGCAAAGAGAGCAAGAGAGAAAGGAGGGAGGGAGAGAAGGTGGAGGGAGGGAAAAAGGAAGGGACAAATGAAGAAAGGAGGGGTAAGATAGAAGATTGGGGCAAGGAAATGGGGCAGAAAGGAAGAAAAAGCCTCCTCTTCAAAAAATCAACAAACATAATTTGGCCACTCAAAGTGTTAGAATGTTGGAGGCAGGTCTATTCCCCTGGTCTATCATAATAACATTTTGAAACCACCCTTTATAAATTTAGTAAAAGACTGTGAAGTGAGAACAGTAGTAGGGGCCCAAACTCTGCAAAGGTACAGGCATAGTTAAAATATATTAATATATAACCAGGCATTGTTCTCTGGCTTGCTTTCCTATAATTGCTTACCACTCAGGAGTCATACAGCTGATGGTCACAAAGTTTCTTAGCTTTCTTCATTGCTCCCATAGATAACATCATCCTTGTGAAACCTGAGGCTAGTCTTTGAGATGTCTTCCAGACCCTGAATTCCGGTGGACCAACTGACGCAACCAGACCAGTGGCCCATACCAAGGAACCAATTCAACTGGTCTTGTGACCTGGGAACTGCTCAGCACAAGAACACAATTTCTGCTTCCCAGTCCTGTGAGTTCATCCCCAGCCAATCAGCAGACCCATTTCCCTAACCCTTTGCCCACCAAACTATTCTTTCTCCCAAATTCTCAGGGAGACAGATTTGAGAAATTCCTCCCATCTCCTCACATGGTTCTTGCGATATTAAACTTTTTCTCCACTGTAACCCCTGATGTCTCAGTGTATTGACTTCCTCTTGAGCAGCAGTCAATAAACTTAGTTGGGTGATAACAATTTTAACTAATTTTTCTGATACACATTTATGTTGTTTCATCATGTGAATCTGAATATGGAAGTAAATAGTCCACTCCTGCTTAAAATTCAGGACCAGTCCTCTACCTCCTTTAGCATAATGTGGTTTCTCAGTTAAATCTACCTTTCCTACTTCAGGAGCTCCACCTCTCAGACACACCCCTCCCCAGTGCCCTGTTTTTTTTGTTTATACTCACAGTTCTCATAAATACGCCTTGCTTTTTCATACCCCTGAGTCTTTTCATAATCTATTCTCTCTAGGTAGAATGGAAAGCCTGCCTTTCAACCTCCCAACCATCACCCCTTTTTTCTTGCTGTCTCAACCAGTGATTCTCTGCTAAACAATATTTCTTCTAGAGAACCTTGCATGCTTCTCTGTAAGAGATTGATTCATTAAGATTCTGTAGGCATGTAACAAATGAACTGTAGTGATCTGACATCATTCCTCCCTCCTACATAAATACTGAGCTCTGAAAGAGCAAGCCACCTTCTCAAGTTCACCTGCACATACTGGTATTGAATATATTCTCATAATAAACCCTTAAAAATACTTGAATTAATGAAAAAGGCAATAGAAACTATTGTCAGGAAAATTTATGCAAGACATGAAAATGAATAAAAAAATATTTCTTGGCTATTTTAAAACTCTTTAAGGGTGGCTGTTAATTTGCAGGAAACGAATAGCTATGTGAACGATTCCTGTCCATAGCAACACAAAGGAACTATATAAATCCCTGCAAGTCAAAGTCTCATTTGAAACTGTTTTAACATCTTACTGGTTCCCTCATTTACTTACAAGTTGTATAAAATCTTTGACATACATTCATGTTATATTTACAGGGGAGTCATAACTTTACTGTTTTTGAAAATTATGTTTTAACACTATAATAGAACATTTTTATTTAATGTGTCTTTGCATAAACTACCAAATAGCATAGGTTGAGTGTGTGTTAATAGACTATAGAGAAGGCTTTCTATTAAACAACTTAGAATTATGGCTGTAAGGCAATATGGAAATGAAATTAATATATCTGTTAAAATCATAACACTAAATTAAAACACCAACAGAATAATATAATAGAGCCCTTTAAAGCAGATGGTTACCAAGTTAGACACATATATATTACATATATTAATATAATACATACACACATATGCACATATATGTGTTAAAATGTAACTGACGCATTGTAGTCAATATATTTTCCATACAATAATTTCAGGTTTGTAGGTTTCTGTAACACAAGTATGTATCACACTCTATTAAACATGTGGTCATAAGGGCACAATGTTAACTCTGTTGCTTAACTCTTTTAATCATCGTTACTCACCCTTGCCTGTTATTTGCTTTTCCATCATTTTCCCTAACTAAAGCCTATGTATCATCCCCACTGCCAGACATAGTCCCACTCATTCAAGTAAAAATAAGAACCTTTCCCAATAAAGGCAGCTAACCAGACCACATTAAGCAAAAAGGTTCAAAATGTAATGGCCCATTACTCATAGTTAACTGATGATCCACTGAAATGACTGACCAGGTAACTGGGTCAGCTGGCTCAAGGGAAGGGTTTACTATACAGCTCTCACTTTCCCAAACCCAAGAACCACAGCTCCAGCCTCCATGAACAAAGACAGGATGTGGTCCCAGAAGCCATGTGGCTCGCTACCTGTGCAGCTTGAGTTTCTCATGGAGACATACATGCTTCAGAGGACCAGGAGTACACCCTGTCCTAAGACTGAAGTTCAGATTCTCTCTAACTCTAAGGAAAGGGCATTGGAAGTTCACCAATCTAGCACTCAAGTTAAAAAAAAAATAATAAAGCACTGCATCACTTCTTAAGATATCTATTAGATATGATTAGAACTTTATCCTATTTTCCTCCCTCTCTTAACTGGCATTCCTTGGGAGTGGAAAAAAAAAATCAAAGGCATTTCCACACAAAAGTCCACATTGAAGTATGTTTAAGTGTCAGATTAAAACTAACAAAAGACAGGAAATAGGGAGTT
>NW_012138191.1:1944428-1946559 GCF_000956105.1 Propithecus coquereli | reverse complement strand
TTTCTAACCAAAAGGTCTTCCTATTGCAGGAATCCAGTTGGGCATTAGTCCTTTCCTTTGGTGGCTCTGCTGCACCTTGGAAGTACCAC
This sequence comes from Propithecus coquereli, assembly GCF_000956105.1. Lineage (NCBI taxonomy): Eukaryota > Metazoa > Chordata > Mammalia > Primates > Indriidae > Propithecus > Propithecus coquereli. Next base: position 1,946,470 of record NW_012138191.1, on the reverse strand, counting down.
GAAAGTAATGTGGAGAACATCATTCATTCATTGATTTTGTCATCGTTATTGAGTGCCTCCTACATGACAAGTACTGCTGTAGGCTTTGGAAATAGTGTCATGAATAAAATGGACAAGAAACCCTGCCCCTATGGAGTTTATAGTCTAGGAAGTTAAGCAAGATAAATGAGTACAAATTATGTTTGTAATAAGTGCTGAAGAAAAAAATTAAACCAGGAAAGGTCAGAAAGAGAGAATGTTAAAAAGGGTCCAATTTTATTAATAAGTACAGCATCCAGGGAAAGTCACAGTTAGAAAGTAACATTGAGTAAAGATCTGAAAGAAATGAGAGTGAGAATCATATCTGGGGAAGAGCAATGAAGAAAAAGAGCAAGGGAATAGATGCTAAGAGAGGAATGTTCCTGGCACATTTGAGAAGCAGGGAGGAGATCTGGATGGCTGAAGCGGAGTGAGGAGATGAGTGACATAAAACAGGCTCCCAAAGGGTAGAAGGTGTCAGCTTACATAGGGCTGTGTAGGCCACTGTGAGGTCTTTGGTCTTCCTCTATGTGAAATGGAAAGTCAGTGAATGGTTCTGGGCAAAAGATTGTCAAAGTCTAACTTACCTATAAACAGCATCACCATGGTTCTTATGCTGAAATGAGATCAAAGTGGGGACAAGGGTTGAGGCAGGGAAATCTATTAGAAAACTGTTGTCCTGGTTCATCCAAAAGATTATAGTGGATCAGATCAGGGTGAACCAAGGGAGGTGATGAACAGTGTTCGGATTCTGAATACTCTGTATTTCAAAGGCTGAACCACCAGGCTTTGCCTGTAGGTTGAGTGTAGAGTAAGAGAGGAGTAAAGGACAACTCCAAAGTTTGGGGGCTGATGGCATTGTCATTTATCCGGATAGACAAAACAGGAAACTGAGCTGATTGGGGATGAATATGGAAGGTCAATTTTGGATTTGTTAAGTCGAAATACCCAAGCAGAGACCAAAATGAGGAGAGAGGCATTGTTAACTTATGGTGTTTCTTCCTCACTGACCTTCTCTGGCTTTGACCTCCAATGCCCTAATGCGAATCAATCTCCACTTTCTAAGAAAAGGGACATAATTGCATATGTTTGTAGAATTACTTTGTAAAACCATAAAGCACTATCAGGTGAACATTTTCACTATTTACACATGGAAATCCCAGGACAATGCCATCAACTCCAAGATGGGCCTTTCTTTGGGCCTTTAGAAAACCAGGCTATAAGGAAACATGAGTCCACAATATCCTCAGGGTTTGGGGGCCAGAGGAATACAGGCTGGATTTTTTATAAGCAAACATAGAGCCCTTTCTGGAAACCTTCACAGTTTGCTAAACTTAAAAAAGTTAAACACCCACCATTAAATCATAACCTAAGGGGACATGAAGTAACAACTGACCATGCACACCCTCTTCTCACCCAGGAAAAGCATTATGTACAGCTAGAAGAACTATGAGCTCAATTGGGAATATCTGAAACCCATAGATTTCCTTTTTAAAGAAACCAGACTCCACTCTTACAATCCATCTCCGACTTCCATCCCATCTTTCAACCACCAGCTCTGCCCTTGGTCCCACCCGTCAAGTCTTGGTAGAAACAGCTGTCACCGCAAAAGTCATACTGAGCCAGGACAGCCAACTGGCTCTGTGATTCACAAACAAATTAACCTTGGGATTTTATTTTGAGCAAAGGGGCTTCCTATCCTATGTTCTTCTCCTTGGCCATCCGTATTTTTGCTCTTGGATAAGCAAACACCAACTCAAATGTCACACAAGGCTGAACAACATTGTGGGTTTTCAGGGTCACTACCCACCATTGCTCTTTTAAAAATTTTCCTTCATAATCAAAAGCCTTTATCTCTTTTCCAATGAAGAAGTAGACCCAGCAGCCAGACCCATGCCTGGGGTTCCACTTCTCAAAGAGGGAGGGATGTTAACATTGTTGTTCCATTAACAATCTAACGATCATTTCTCAAAGTGTAGTCATAAGGTGTAGAATTAACAGATGACATAATATGATATTTAAAA
>NW_012138191.1:1942829-1944378 GCF_000956105.1 Propithecus coquereli | reverse complement strand
GCCTTTGGAGATGCAAGGAAAGATACTACAGATACTTTACCAAAAGCTGAATTACTGCCAGTATAATTAGATCTTTGGATGCACACTTGTAGAGCAAGATTTTTACCCATCTCCAGAGACTTTGGAAAGAGTCAAGAGAGGAAAGCAATACATAGAAGAGCTTCAGCTCCCAGTTGATGTTCTAAGTTGAGTTAACACAGAGTATTAGTCCTTATTCTTGCCATCCGGTAATGGCCACTTATTACCAGTAGACAACACATTGTACTTAAGTCATCTACTTGGGATGATACTTATCTTTGCCTGGAAGTAAAGCCTCACACCTGATCTGCATAGGATCTCCCAGGACCATTTTAACCAAACCACCCTCACCGTTCCCCAGAATAAAGGATAAAAAAGCTTAGAAGGTTTGTGAGATCATGTTTTATAAAGGAATATTCTTGACCTGAACAAGTTGGAACTAGATAGCAGTGTGTCCACTGTCTCAGAAAAAAAATCAATGAACACTCTACCCCTGATACAGGACACATCAGAGCCTGGCTAGACACTCACCAGTTTCCTCTTCTTGGGAACAGAGCCAAATGACATCCCCCATCACCCTCCATCTAGGTGGGAACATGAGAATGGTTTTCACCAATCGAATGTGAATGGAAGACATCCTTTTTGGTTTAATGCAGAGGTCCACAAACTATAGCCTGCAGGCCAAATTTGGCCAATCACCTGTCTTTGTAAATAAAGTTTTCTTGGAACACAGCCCTCCCCATCCACTTATATTTTTTCTGTGGCTCCTTTTGCACTATAACAACAAAACTGAGTAGTTTTAACAGAGACTAGGTGGCCCACAGAGACTGAAATATGTAATATCTATTACTTCACAGAAAAAAATGTGTTGACCCTTGATTTAAGGCATATTATATTTGAATGCCTGTTCCATTCTCTCTTCTTATCTGCTATCTGAAAGATGTCAGGCCAATTTTGAAGTCCTGATTGAATCAAGCAGGGGTCCATCATGAAAAAGCTTGGATCTCTGAGTGGATACAGGAAGTAGAGGCCCCTCCCCAAACAACAGGCCGGCCCCACTCTCTTGGGACCCACATTGGACCATAATATGGGCAAAAAATAAAACCTTATTGTGTTAAGGTAGAGATCTGGTGATTGTTTGTCACAGCAGCTAACACTACTTACCTTGACTAATATAAATAGGAAAAACACAGTACTCTATACAAATATGATATTAAAAAATTGAGTAATTGCAGCACAGAAAAAAATAAAGGCAATCAGTTCAAGACCTATATCAAAACTTGTAATAGACAAGAGCGATTATCATTTCCCCCAATACAGAGATCAGTTGGCAGAGAATCACCAGATACCACTTCCAGCACCGACCTTCAGGTTCCCCCCATGTGATGGGACACAAGGAAAATGAGAGGTTTAAGCCCAAAAGAAAATCTCCCTTCTGGCTGGTCACTGGTGCCTGCCTGATTGTTTTTGTTATTAAAGACTGCCTTATTTTTGTTGAAATGTAAATAACCCAGAAAATCATTAGTTATTC
>NW_012138191.1:1940821-1942779 GCF_000956105.1 Propithecus coquereli | reverse complement strand
TTTTCTAAGTCTAGGATGACTTCCAATACCAGGTGTGATTCTGATTCTTCCTGATCATTGTTCAAATCTGTCCTACAGTAATAATTGAACATGTTTCCAGCTTATCTTCAGGTGGAGGGTGCACTCCTCTGCAAAAATAGACCCCCACTTGAGACCTAGATCATCCCTCACTTCAGTGCTGGGATAAACACTACTCAGGTATGCGTGTAAGTCCGCTGACTGGAACTGGGAATGCATTTTGTACTTTGTATAATGATAAACCATAGTTAGACTTCTGTGATCCATAATACCTTGGAGGAAATTGGCAGGGGTTATTAAGACTCCAAGTACCACATGTAACAAGGGGCGTCCTTGGGGAGAGACACCAGGGTTCCAATAACTCAGGGTCCCTGAAACTCTTCTCCTTGAATGCTTGCCATGCTCCATGACTTGAGACACATGTTCCAGCAGATTTCTTTCTCCAGATATGAGAAACTGTGGATAAGTGAGAGTTCCTGCTAGCAAAAATCTTCCAGGTGAATTTACAGAACAAGCCTGCACCTGCCACCCAAGAAAACCAGGAAAAAGATTCCCCTTTCCCATTGCTTCTATCATCTTGTGTCCTTTTTTAACCTCCCAAAGAAGTGAGCAAATAAGCACTCCTCCTTTGACTAAGAAACATAAAGCCCTTCTTTACATTTAACCGTAGGAGCAACAAGTGGGGTAAAAATGGCAAACAGCAACACAATCACAGTTTAAATAAGATGTAAGTGAGTGCACTGTGTCCCTCAGTGGGGTAAAACTTTTAAAATTGTTTCCTGCTTGTTATTTCATGCCTCTCATCTCCTTCTCCCCACATGTAAACATGCATCGTTCATCTTCACTTAAATCTTACAAGAGTGAAACTCGGGTATTGAGAAGAGTACTCTGAATCTTTCAAAGAAACAGCTTGGTACCTTCAGAGAATGATAAATGCAACCTGGATCTCAGGGGCCCCAAGGGAACAGGTAGATGTTTAGCTTACTGCACTGGATCCTTGAAAGGTAACGGGGGTTTACACCGGCTGATTCCAATGGCATCAATGTGAGAGATTATTGATGTGAAATGAACAGACCTCTGCAATTTAAGAGATGTGAGAAACCTTGTGTCTATAGACAGGGTGAATCAGAGGTGATTTTTCTGAGTAACTGAGTAATACCTTTAGCAATATTTTGGGGAAAAAATCTAAGGCCAAAAGGTTAAGTACTATGCACAAGTTCACCAACTAATAACCCTGTGGCCTTCAGGCCTATCTTTTAGTAAAAAGATGACTACATTTCAATGCGATAAAGGTCAAAAAGGGGACGTGAACAAGAAACTCTGAAATCCTAGGAATTGCCTCAAGTTTGCCAGGTGTGGTAAGACCCTGGACTACAGATCTAAAGATGTGCCTCTGGGTTCGGCTCACTCAACCTCTAACTTTTATTACTTTTGGCAAATACTTGCCCTTTTATGGGCCTCAGTTATAGATTTTGAATCTCTGAAATAGGTATGTTTCTTCATTACTATGTATCTTGGTCTGTGTAGCTCCCCTCCCCCGAGGATGCCCTCCCCATCTTGTCTACTGGAGAAGCCCTTTGTCATGCCCAAAGTCACTGCCTCTGTGAGGCTTTCCCTGAAAAATAACCCCCTGGGAACAGCCTACCAATGGGTCGCCTGTCTGTTGAATTCTTGTGCCAGACAGAACTTCTTCCTCCCTAAACACCTTCCAGCCAAGGGATAATCATGTAGCATGGTTTAGTCCAAAGGCACATAAGCAAAAATCTTTTGAAATGGAGATTCAAGAAAACCTTTTTACTTCTCTAGTAAATAGAGACAACTGTCATACTCTTTTGCTCTTTTTCCATCCTTCTTCAAACCACCTCAAACATCATTATAGTTTTGGAGATAAACCAGCCATTTTGCAACCATGTTATTATCACTAAGAGAATGAAAGCCAG
>NW_012138191.1:1933655-1937201 GCF_000956105.1 Propithecus coquereli | reverse complement strand
TTTCACTTCAACAATTTGGTTACTCTAAGGTACAATTAATATTTAAAAATGCAGGTGAAATGCTGGATTTTTACCCTTTATTTAATAATTATTTTTTGTATGTCTATTATGTAAGGTGCTATGCTAGAAACAAATTCATGATATTGTGGAGGACAGAAAGACAAAGGAACTGTCCTAAAGCAATCATCCTAGGGAGAGTATATACATGCATGAAGTAGGAAATTATGGTACAATAGCAGCAGAATTGTGATGGGAAGCTTCAGGCACACAAGAGAGGAAGGAAAGGTCACCAAAGCAGGGCAAGCATGGTTAGTAAGGAAAAAAAATTATGAGGGCATGAGCATTAACCTGGTTGATGCCTATTAACTATCCATTAACCAGATTTATTGGGGAAAATAAGCAGTAAGAGAAGAAAATATGAGCAAAGGCCTAAAGGCTTAGGAGTCTTTAGACTTATATAATCTTATAGCTAAAGCTTTACCACATGATAAAGATTGTTCCTAGAAAATATGAGAACTCAGTAAAACTTTTAACAATTTCAAATCTCTGTTTAATTGATTTGTAGATATCCAGTTGAGGTAATCCAACTGGTGCTAATCAAAAACAGAGGGGGCAAATCTTATCTAGAGAAAATTCTATTCCAAAATGATATAATTACTTTGTCTTTAATCGGGGGCATATTCTAGGCAACTAAGTTCTCACAGAATGTTGTCAATTGAGTAAAAAGCACTGTGAGTCTTCATAAACTGTGTAAGTTCTGACACTGTGCATTTGGAGGTAGAATCTGACCAGACTGATTTCTGATGGATGTCATTTTAGAAATAGATAGGAATCTCTTACATTTTATGAATTTCCTGTAACAGAAGTATCTTTAACATTTAGGTTTGCTATTTCTTTGCACTGAAGTTCATCATTCATGGAAAAACCATTCATTCGTTCAATGAATCTAGCTCCCAGAATGTGCCACGAACTCGAAATCCTCATTTATGTCATGCACTTGAGTAATTACTCTCATTAGTCATATAAAAGCCTAAAGATGTACATCAAATTACTTAGCCAGTAGCTTAAATGCTGAGGTAAGCTCTCCCTTAGACCTCAAAACCTATAATAAAACCAGGGCTAAAATGTCACACACCTAGCCTTATTTTTGATCTGTGCCATTTTTAAAAGATAGAGTTTCAATAAATATTATTCCTTTAGCATGCCATGAATTCACTTCTCTATAGCTTTAATAGCTTAGTCATAGTTTTATGGTTCTCAGTTTTGTGAATTTGTTCATCTTTAACCATCAGTCATTGCCCTTCCAAAATATTCATGATAAATAACTCAGATATAGCATCTTTTATTTGTTCCCTGATATTGTTCTTCTTCTTGTTCTTTTTTCCCCTCCTCTTTATTGCACGTGTCATTCCCCCCTTATTTTCCAAAGACCATTCTGATGTTTAATGGTGGTGCTGACTTAAACAATGGGCTGAGGTATCATTTTTAAAGGAGTGTCCTGACCTTCAAAAATAGTCATGACCAAACAGCAACCTGGCTGACCTTTAAAGAGTTTAAGAATTACCAAAAAGCCAACATCTTGATTGTTTTCTCAATGAACTAAGCAACGGTGGAAAGAAAATTTCTCTTCTTTGCATGCTCCTATAATATTCTGCCAGATGTTATTTAGCTAGATACTATTTCTTTGGGTCCTCGTTTCTCTTAAGCAGTGATGCAGGGTGGGCTGTGTGAGATATTCTTTCATATGGATAATGTATTGATTCAGGCAGAAGGAAACGCTCCTATAATAAATCTTCCAAGTGAGCTTGTTCCGTAAGGAGCTTGAAAAGCTGAGCAAAACGGTGAAAGAACCAAGCGTGAAACATGAGGCAGTTGTCATTGCCGACACACAACGTTAAAGACACTCATTTACCAAGTATACCTGCCCAAGCTAGTCAATTGATGAGTTTCTCACTCTCTTTTATTTTTATGCGCCAAGAAAGAAACACTAGAAAAAGTCTGGACTGTACGTTTACAAGAACATCGTGAATTTTACAGAGTATTCACTATTTACTTTGGGTCATTATTGTTAACTCTTAGAAGTTAAATGGAAAGAAATATGAGATTTTGCCAATCTTGGGCAGTGCTAGGCATTGTTCATCCTCAGTCTTCACTACATAGATGTCATGCACCTTCAAAACTAAACATCATAGCGGCCTGGGAAACATTTGGAAGGGAACTCACTGATACTCCTATGGTATGTATAGAGATTTTGTTCAAGTCCACTCTGTTAATTTCACACTTATGAGTTGGTACCCAACTTCATCCAAGTGCTAATCCCCTCTTCACAGACGTGCTTATAAGTCCTGATGCGTCCTGAACCTGTATGCCATAGTCCTTAAGTTTCCCTGTGACTAAGAACTTGATGTGGAGGATGAAACGCATACCACATCTGCAATTACTGCCCTCAGTCCCACGTCTGCAATAGTCTCCATCTACACCAAGGTGTTTCTTAGAAAACCGAGTATAGGATAGTGCCTGCTACAGGGAATATGGCTGAGCTCCATTCAGAGGCTCTTGAATTCCTTATGTCATGTCTGAGTGCCCATCCACAAGCTTCAGTGGGCTTTGTTTCATGTGCCCTGCACCTGTGATTATATTCAGAAGGCTGACCTTAGGCTACTGGAGAGCCAGAAGTGGCTGGGAATTTATAGCTCTTAAGAGTGACCAACCAGTCCAGTTTGCTTCAGACTGAAGGTTTTCTCAAGAATTTTAGTGCTAAAAGAAAAATAGTCCTAGGCAATTCGGGATGGTTGGTCACCCAACACCAATAACGGACAACTCTTAGCCAATATGAGACTGTGCAGGGGTGTGAAAGCCTAGACTGTTTGCTTCAAGTTGGGACAAACTCTCAGGTAAATCTATGCCCCAGAGCTCCTTGAATGATCCAGCCGAGGCTGAAATTTTCCTTGCTTGGCATCTTCCATTTTGTGTCTGTTTTCTTCCTCTCACCGTCCCATGCCTTCTGAAAGTACCTCCTTCATAAGTTACATGCACCCCATCCTCATCTCAGTGAAACGCTCTTGGGGAGCCCCTTTGCGGATACCTGCCTCTCCATGAGAATTAGAAAATTGCAGGATATGTCTACCACTGAAATCCACAGGCAGTTGTAGATTTCATTTTAGCAAAATGTTTGAGCCTCGTCTCCTGAACCGAAACTGATAATGGAGATATTGGCAAGGTAGAAAAAGGCTCTCGTCTTGGTGAGTTCCATTTTCTTGTTTCCATAGCTTCAGGTCAACCTGGAGGTGGCAGCGATTGCAGCAGAGGGTGAAGGTGGCACTGATGGGCAAAGAAGCAGTAAAAGGAGGCATAAGGAATTTAAATAATAAACCTCAAATGATCAAGATGTGACCATTCCTTCTACAGTGGGGCTCAAAGGGTATTTTTCCTGAAAGAAGACTACAATCTCTAGTACATTTGAAGAAAATAATTGACTTTAGTATGATAAGTAATTGAGTTATGTAATTATATTGTTTCTATATATTTTAAAATATTTTTCTGAAA
>NW_012138191.1:1908268-1933555 GCF_000956105.1 Propithecus coquereli | reverse complement strand
TATATATATTTTAAAACCTCTCCTTTTCCAACTTGCTCTTTCTTTGAATCACTGAAATTACTATATGATGAGGAGCAATTTGCAAAAATTTACCAAAATAATAATAAGGTAGCTCTACATCCTGTGTGTTTGATTCAAGGAAAAAAGATTTCCCTTTCAGGACCCCACGAATGTACAAGGTTCAAACAAAGTGCGGGGCGCTAATGAACAGACTCTGTTTTCCTGTGCAGGGCCCCTGCACAGAATGACTTCATTCAGGGCTACTGCTCGCGCATGGAAAGTGTTGGTAAAAAATCCCACAGAGTTCAGACGACCTTTTCCTAACTTTCGTTTTTTTTTCCCTTGTTTGTCTTTCGGGTCTAAGCCAGGGATAACATAAATATTCATCAGCTGATATTTGCAGTAGCTGTGAAGTTATGAATGAGGCCATGCGGCTTGCCTTCTTTCCCATCTACAGAATGGCAGCTTCTCCACTCAGCTCCCAGCCAAAGGACACTTTCCGAAATCCCCAACGTGTACTAGTAGGCTTTTCAAATTCAGTCTTTTTTTTTTTTCTTTAATGCTCAAAGCAGAAATGCTGTCTGCTTAATGTTTACCCTGGGATTATAAAAGAAGAAAAAGAAAAACATAGCTTTGCCAAGCTTTAAACTGTCAGATGCCTTGACGTAACAGGCAAATGTGCTAGCAGCTCAAAATATTGGTAGTATATGTCAATGGATATGACTGTTGTAAGTTTCTTTTTTATATCAAATACTAGACAGATACCTGAGACATTTATTTTGTGGAGAACAGAGAAAATAGCCATAGCTTTTATCTGTTTCTACTGTTTTGTTAATTATCTGGACAGGTGTTAGAGAGAGAGAGGTTGGAAAACACTTTTGAATAAGACAACTTCAAATAGGTCCTCAAGGTTGACACATAAAAAATGAAAATTATGCCTGCCATAGGGTCTGGGATGGTATTGATCTTTCTGTAGTCCAGATTTACCATAAATCAGTGCTTTAGAATCTGGAATCTTTTCATCTTCCAGGGTCTCTTACTCAAATAAAACTTTAGTGGAAGGTGAGTTGTGAGTGGAAGCAAGAGACTGTGTGGTAACAAACAGCCAACAGCTAATCAATCAGTAAATCCCCAGTGGCTAGTGAGTAGAAATAAAACACGTTTTCATAGCTATGGGATAAATGTGTCAATGTACAATATTCTCATTTTGACTTTGCTCATCAATGTGCTATATTCAAAGCTCAAGATTTGGTCTTTTCTTGCCTCTGTAGAAATGTTATCTACATTATGAGTGAACTGGGTGATTTTAGGACACGAGGATCATTTGTAAGAAATATTACTTACTTCACGTGCCATACTTGGAAAAATTTTGTTGGGAATGTTCTCTATTTCTGAATTTTTTAAATCACTATTGCAGATCAAGATCTCTTATAATCACTGTTCTCTATGTTTTCTGGGTTTAGCCATCTTACCTGTACTTGACAGTGGAAATAATTATCTCAACCACCAAACAAAAGAGATGAAGAGAAGGGTCTCAGGTGTTCAAATAAGGAACAGATCCTGGACTGGCAAGAAGCCTGACTGGAACAGATACTCATGGCTGGATTCCTGTCTCTGTCTCCAACACAGAGTCTAGTCTTGCCAGGCCCAGAATGGGAGCCAGAGGCAAGTGATGAGCTGCTCTCTCCCTGGCTCCCCAGAATAAAGCCTGATGAGGAGCTGTGGGAGGGAGTCAAAAGCAATGACCTTCTGCAGGAAAAGCTAGACAGTAGACAGCAATGATGGATTGTCATGCATGACCAGAGACATTTGGGAGGCCAGCAGAGTTAGCAGAGGCAGGAAAACATTTCCTCTCCCTCTATTCCTTGCCCAGTACTGAGCATTCTGACCTAGAAGTAGCAAATATCAGAAATAGCAGTTGATCCTTTTCTATGAAACTCAATTTTTTCAAGTGACCTCAGATCACAATGTCAAAAGTACTCCAATTAGATACTCATTATTTTTATGTTATCAGGGGGAAAAGTAACTTGATTCAATAATGGCCTGTAAAATCCTGTGTACAAGTGATTCTACCTTTTGAGCTTGAACATGAGGAAGCAAAATATTGTGTTTATTTGCTCATTTTTCTTTGTTTTCAAAGGGCTATTTACATGTTAAAGACCATTACCTGGATTCTAGTCTTTCTTTCATCCCTCTGACTTCTCTGGAAATACTACATTTACCCCCAAGAATACTTCATTGGTTCAAAAACACAGCTAGAATTTTCAACAGTACAAGAGAACTTCAGATCAGTTGATGCATATCATGGGTATAGTTCATATTACTCCATCAACGTGGTCCATGTAATTTATAATCCAAGTTGGAAGTTTTAAGAGTAAAAAAGCATTGTTAATTATGTTAGGAGAGAGTACAAACCTGGGACGATAATGGGCAAACTGGAGCATATGATCATCCTAAACCTGGAGTCTTCTAGCTGATTCTCTCTACTTTTATTTTGTTTCCAGTTCTGTTCTCTAGACAACAAGTTGCTTTCCTATGAGGAGATTTAATGCCATCTTATTGGCTGCTGCTTGTAGTTTTACCAAATTATCATCAATATGCTTTACCTTGCCTGCATCTTCCTGGGGTTGTCTGGGAAATGTCATCTTCCTCCTATCTCCTTGATTCATTTTAGTGATTTCTAAAGCATATCACATAAACTACTGTGTGCTCTGCTTATATGTCAGGCCAATACTACCTCAAAAAACAGAGAAGATTAGATGATTAGATTGTTTATTTTCATTACTTCTGAAAGACTACTTGGTGAGTTCTGATTATCCAATGTTGGTTCTCTATACTGAAGCATGAGCAGTTCCTGATGCAGTCAGGATGGTTAACAAGGCACGAAAGGGCATACCACTTCCATGTGGTCCATGTCCACAAATGCTGGAGAAGAGCACCTTGGTAGAATTGCAACTTTTTAACACATCAGTTTTGGATTAGAGGGCCCTGATGTCAGCTGATTTCTAACTCCTCTGATTGGTTAATGGATGGACAAGTGACCCAATTAGAGTTTTGCTCTCAGATAATCTTGAACTGGAGTTGAAACCAGACAGTGAATTCTTCTTGGGGGTAGAGCCAAGAGATGCAACTCTGGGAGCTACAGGCAGCCATGAGCCCTACTAAGAGGAGGATGCCAGTCTACATTGAGAAAGCATAAAGTCTGTATTCTGGGGTTGGTGGGGAGTGGAAAAAAGCAGAAACAGTCCTTGTTGCTTTCAAACCTATTGTCCCAGGTTTCCCAAGGCCCAATTGCATCACACTCTTCCTGTGTCTTGGTGGTTCAACACTTCCTATGATTCAGTGGGATACTAACAACTCCTCCTTTTCCTTGACCTAGTTCAAGTTGTATTTTGTTCTTTTCAACAAAGCATAATGAGTTATGAAATCTCAGTTAAACATTGTCTAAGATGCTTAAATAAGAAATAATTTTCTCAGAAGGACTAAAGGGATATTAATTACTCACCACTTTTTAGGAACTAACTATTGCACAATTGAGATGCAGCACATACTTTCATCCAACTTACGTGGCCACAGAATCCTTTTTTCAAAGAGTGGATTATAGGACTGGTTCATAAAATACACATGAGTAACATTTGGCCACATGTTCTGACATATTCCAAGCAACTTTAAAATTCTATGATTTTGTGACATTTAAATTATTGATCAATTTCAAATGGATAATTATTAGCTGTAAAAATAGAATCAAAGAAATTTGATTCTATGGTGAAATTTATACTGGAGAAAATCATACTCCTTAATATAATATTTCCTTTATATTTTTGTTTTGAAAATCAAACCCATTTTTATAATGGCCATTTATGATTATAAAATACTTATGTATAAAATCGATGTTCTCAGAATTTTTCATTAAATGCTGTGTTTTTTAATTTTTTGAATGGCATACTTTTAAGTATTTGCTATATTCGATTCTAAGCACAGAATATCAGAGTAAGTTTTGAAAAAAAAGTCTCTATAATATCTATGACAAATGTTTATCAATTAATTTAACAAATATTTATTGAACAACTACAATTTTTCATGCATGGTGATGGTAACACAGCAACAAGGCATATTTTCTCCCCTCATGGACATGACAATTCAGCTACTACTATTCTTACATAATTTTTCCATATTGATGTTTGTTCTATTATTACGACAACATTGAATAAGTTTACCTGTATGTCTATTTAACAGCATGGAAGAAAGTAAAGATAATCACATGTCAACCTCAAGACTATGGCACATTCTATAAGCATGACTTGATTTCCAGGCATCTTTGCCAGGAATTTCTTCATCCCTAAACGCACTCAGGTTGGCCAGAACTGGAAGTAATTCGCATGAATAGATAGAACACCAATGAGGGGCACTCTTTCTATTGTTCTGGACACTATATTTCTTTTAATGTACTAAAGGATTAAGTAAGTTCATGGTAATGGAGCTCTGCCATCTCTAAGACAAATATTGAAAGTACCGAAGTACAGAGAAGAAAGCAACGTGCTGTAACAGAAAGAGCTCTCTGTCAGGAACACAAAGACCTGGATGACCTTTTACTCCAGTACCCATTATGACATGACTTCAATGGTCACAGAAATATCTAATGGCATCTGGAAAACCTCTAGAAAATTGAAAGTTATATCCAAGATTTTCACCCTCACTATCCCTTTCTCTCACCTTCCATATGAAACTGTTTAAAAGGTTTTTAAAATACTATAATGTTTTAGTAACTGATGTGCTATGTGATAGCCAATGATAGACATTGTTATTGATTTTACTATAGTGCTTCAATAGTGTAGACAAAGTCTGGTTATGAACATTTTGTGACAGGGTCCAATATTTCTGAGTTTCATTCCCAACCCTTAGTTTTATGGAAGCAAAAATATAAATGAATCTAGACTGGGAAATCAGATTGGTTCTTAAATTAAATAGACTACTAAGAATGCCTAGTTTATGTTTTAATTCTGAACAAGAGTCCAAAAGTCAGAAGGGTTAGGAGTACATAAAATAAACTGAAATTGATATGAAGAGCTGGATTCTTGCAGAGTGTCAGTCTTACTTTGTTGATGATGTTGTTATTTTTGCAGCTGTATTATCTCTCATTTCCCTCTCTTGGGCAAGGTAAAAAACATGGTAGGATCATGTGAACCTTCATCATCAGGAAATTTGTATAAACAATAAGAATGTTAATATTTATGAAAACTATTAGAGACCAAATAATTATAATTAATAAATCATATATCATTTTTAATTGTCATTGAAAAATATGTTATTTTTTATTTACCTGAAGCCTTGAAACACTTGAGAAGTAAGATTGTTAACAAAGATGTTGCTTTGTAGAGAGAGAAGAGATTCTTGTCCCTGAACTCTTGCGACAGGGACATCTCCAGTGGGAAGGCAGTTTGGATATTAACCTCCCATGTCCTTTAACCCTGCGGTCCCCAACCGGGGGCCACGGATCATCAGTACCTGTCTGTGGCCTGTTAGGAACCGGGCCGCACATCAGGAGCTGAGTGGCTGGGTGAGCAAGAGAAGCTTCATCTGTATGTACAGTCACTCCCCATGGCTGGCATCAACACATAAGCTCCGCCTCCTGTCAGATCCTCCTCGTGTTAGATTCTACTGTAAACTGTGCATAGGAGGGATCTAGGTTGCGTGCTCCTTATTAGAATCTAATGTCTGATGATCTGAGCTAGAACTGAGGCAGTGATGCTAGCACTGCAGAGTGGCTGCAAACACAGATTATCATTAGCAGAGAGGTTTGACTGCACAATAATGTAATGCGCTTGAATCATCCTGAAACCATCCCCCTACCCCTGGTTCATGGAAAAATTGTCTTCCATGAAACCAGTCCCCGGTGCCTAAAAGGTTGAGGACTGCTGCTTTAACCACTCCCTTACTGAAAAAGGCCCAAAACTGTGAGGAGTGTCTTGCTTTCCAAGACCTTTTGTTCTGTTTATTTGTTTACACTTGTGTCATTTTATTTATCATTTGCCTGCCCAATAAAAAATAGATAAGAGATGACAATAGAGTTGAAAGCCAATCAAATAATTCTAGATAAATTGTTAGCAGACCTGGAATAAGATTAGCTGAGAAACATTTAGCTAAAATAAGGTTTTGGGGGAAATCTGTGGATTTCATTTAGATTGTATTTACATGACAACAAAGCATCTGGTCAATTCTGTGGAAAGTAGGCAAATTGTTTATGCAGTCGTGTAGACAAAACAATGACTGCCTTTTCAAATTCATGGATCCTGGCTTTTGTTTACACTGTTCTGCCCATATTCATGAAATATTTAATAGTTGCATGAATTATTTTTTATTTTTATGATAGGTTAACAATTTACAAATGCTTAAGTCTTCAAATATTTTTTGTTGTTCTGTCCATCTGTTGTTGATTATGGTGTTTATTTATTTTTTTCATCATATATGTGGTTGGGAATCTTGAAAACAGTGAATTTTACTTTTATTCAGTAAAATGATTGAAGAATTTTTAAAAAAGAGTTTCTTCCTGACTACTTTTTTATAGCATTAAAGCAGAAAGATTGCTACTTAAAACAAGTTCACACCATGATACATATTATTATACATTAAATTAGTGTTATTCAGAAATTCTAAAAAAAAAGCTGATAGATACTGCTCTTTAATATTTAAACTAGATAGTATGGCCACAGTATCAACTAATATACAAACAAAAATTTGAATGAACACTATAATTTTGACCAGGGGAAAGCTATTGCCTACTGCAGTTCAGAAATTTTCAAAAAATCTGAGAGGTTTGCTCATCAATATTGAAACTAGATTACATAGTATCAACAAATAAAGAAAATTTGGAACCAAAAATGTGCTCTTGATTTGGGCAACCCTACTTGTTCATATGGTAAAGAAACCTGTGTTCCTAGATCAAGAAGATGCCAAAATTCCTTAGAGAAAGACTCCTTACTGGTACCTGTTTGCTATTTAGGATAGAGGGTTTTGTTCACTCTGCTGGACACATTTCACTATGTCTAACCAGCTTTGTTCATTCTTTCCAGATTTCCAAGACATAAGTCATCACATTACATTCTAAATATTATTACTATTATTTTTATAATAGCTTATGCATTTTTTAGTTTGAAAGCACATCCCTATTTATTATTACATCCTATTGAGTAGGGATATTACTATTCCACCTAAAGAATGAAATCTAATGTTTGAGATTATTTTCTCAAGATGATGTGTCTATTCACTGGCCATTCTTGAATTTATAGTTCAAGAAATCTATGTAACCAAGAGGTGGATCAAAATTAAGAACCAGAGAATGGGAAAGCTATGAAGATGATAGTATGTACTCAACCCATTTAAATGATGACAAGTATTAAATAATTTTGGAAATCATTGACACAGAAGAGAATGTTTTATACTTTGATGATGTTATAAAAATAATATATTAACAAAAGTGGGAGAGGAGAGGAACAAAGAAAGGACAGTAGATGTAAGAGGCTAATTACTTACTTTTCTAAAGCAATGTGTTAACTGATACTAAAATTGAAACACATATGCCATAAATCAACAATTACTCCAATCTTTTAAATTTTCATAATTTTTAAAATACATTTCCAAGCACTTTTAAACTATAATATCCCTTTCTGAAAAGAAGCATTTACCTTAATTTTAAGAATTTCCTCAATTTTACTTTCTCTTCTACTAAATTCAAGTAAAAATAAATTGAATATTTTGCTTATGTGTAACATCGAGGTAAACATTTGTATAGTCCTATTTTAGTAAAGCTATTTCTATCTATCTAGCTTTTATTGATCATATTTGTATATAGCAATGTCTGAGATGAAATTCACCTAATATAAAAAAACAGTTATCTCTATGTGATAAAATCTAGGGTGATTTTTTATTTTTACTCTGTTGAATTGATTGAAATTTTTAACCACATTTTTCAAAATAAGTAACTTTTTCTAAATGAATACTAAAAAATAAAATACCTATTGGAATTTGTTATATTATCACTCCTGATAATAATCATTGTTAATAAGAATTTCCTTTGAACTCTCAAAACTATAAAAATACTTAGAAATCAGACAACCTGTTCCTGAATCATCTTTGGGTCAATGATGAAATCAAGACAGAAATTTAAAAAATTTTTTTGAAATAAATGAAAATGGAGACACAACATACCAAACATCTGGGAAATAGCAAAAGCAGTGCTAAAAGGGAAGATTATAGCATTAAATGCCTACATCAAAGAGATAGAAAGTCACAATTTAACAACCTAACATGGCATCTCAAGGAACTAGAAAAACAAGAACCAAACCCAAAGCTACCAGAAGAAAAGAAATAACAAAGATCAGAGCAAAACTACAAAGAAAAATTGAGACAAATGAATGAAAAGTTGATCCTTTGAAAAGATAAACAAAACTGATAGATCACTAGCTAGATTAACCAAGAAGAGGGAAGATGCAAATAAGCACAATCAGAAATGAAAAAGGAGACATTGCAACTGATATCACAGAAATACAAGCTATCATCAGAGACTACTAGGAACATCTCTATGCTCACAAACTGGAAAACATAGTAGATAAATTTCTGGAAATATACAATCTCCCAAAGGAAGTCAAATTATTTTTGTTTGCTGACTATATGATCTTATACTTAGAAAACCCTAAAGACTTATCCAAAAGACTCCTAGATTTAATAAATGAATTCAGTAAAATTTCAGGATATAAAATCAACATACAAAAATCGATAGCATTTCTATACACCAATAGTGACCAAACTTAGAACCAAATTAAAACTCAATTTCATTTCCTATAACTACAAAAAAATAAAGCAAAATATCTAGAAATACGTTTAACCAAGAAAGTGAAAGATATCTACAAAGAAAACTACAAAACACTAGTGATAGAAATTTTAAAGGACATAAATGAATGGAAAAACATTCCATGCTCATGAACTGCAAGAATCAATATTTTTAAAATGGCAATACTACCCAAAGCAATCTATAGATTCAATGCAATTTCTATCAAAATACCAATGTAATTTTAATAGAATTAGAAAAAAACAATCCTAAAATTCATATTAACACAAAAAGGAGCCTGAAAAGTCAAAGCAATTCTAAGCAAAAAGGACAGGCAAAAATGAATCACATTACCTGACTTGAAATTAAACTACAAGGCTACAGTAACCACAACAGCATGATACTGGGATAAGAATAGACTCAGAGATCAACGGAACAGAATAGAGAACCCCAAAATGAAGCCACATACCCACAACAAACTGATCTTCAACAAAGTAGCCAAAAACATATGCTGGTAAAAAGACACCCTATTCAATAAATGTTGCTGCAAAAATTGGATAGCCATATGTAGAAGAAGGAAACTGGAATATATCATTCACCATGTACAAAAATGAACTCAAGACGAATCAAGGACTTAAATGGAATACTTGTAACTTTAAAAAAACTCCAGAAATAAAAACTAGGAAAAACTCTTCTGTACACTGTCCTAGGCAAAATATTTATTACTAAGACCTCAAAAACAAATGCAACAAAAACAAAAATAAACAAATGGTACTTAATTAAACTAAAAAGCTTCTTCACAGCAAAAGAAATAATAGACAGAGTAAATAGACATCCTACAAAGAGAAAATATTTGCAGACTGTGCATTTGACAAAGGACTAATATCCAGAATCTATGAGGAACTCAAACTACTCAACAAAAAAAACCAAATAACCCATTAAAAATTGGACAAAAGACATAAACAGACATTTTATCAAAAGAAGACATACAAATGCCCCAAAAAAATGAACAAAATGCTCAATATCAATAATCATCAGAGAAATTCAAATTAAAACCATTAGGAGATACCATATCACACCAATCAGAATGGCTATTATTTAAAATAATAGATGTTGGCAAGGATGCAGAGAAAAAGGAACACTTATACGCTATTGGTGGAAATGTAAATTAGTGCAATCTCTATGAAAAAGAGTATGTAGATTTCTCAAAGAACTGAAAGTAGAACTACCATTCGATCCAACAATCCCACTACTGCGTGTTACCCAAAGGAAAAGAAATCATCATATGCAAAGGATATCCGCACTGGTCATAATAACAAAGGTATGGAATCAACTCAAGTGTTCATAATGGATGATTAGATAAAGAAAATGTGGTATATATGCACCATGGAATACTATTCAGCCATAAAAAGAATGGAATTGTGTCTTTTGTAGCATCATGGATGGAACTAGAGGCCACCATCTTAAGTGAAATAATTCAGAAACAGAAAGTCAGATACCACATGTTCTCACTTCTAAGTGGGAGCTAAATAATGTGTACACATGGACATAGAGAGTGGAATATTAGGCACTGAAGACTGAAAAGGGTGAGGGATGAGAAATTACCTAACGGGTACTATGTACACTAGTGCAAGTGATGGTTACACAGAAAGCCCAGCCTTCACCACTACGCAATATATCCATGTAACAAAACTACCCTAAGTCTATAAAATAATAATTTAAAAAAGAAAGAAAAGGTTTTCCTTTGAATGTTGATTTACAATTCACCAGACATTCTAATGCATCTCACCATGCTCTGTATTTAATAATGACGCAGGGAGGTAGGCAGACACTGCTGTCTTTCTTTTCACAGCTGAGAATCTGAGGCTCCTAGAGTTAAATAATGGTTCACAGGGCTAATCACTCAGAACTTCAGGCTCCTAATCCAGTGCTTTCAGGCAGGGGTTAGCCTTGATCTTCATTGACTGAGGTTAGTAAATATAATGTAAAAGATCTTACCATAAATGACTCTATCAATACGAAGAACCCACTGCCAGAAACAGATTCGGGAGTTTGACTGTAGTGGAAAACAAATCAGCTTTAAAGACAGATGATCTAACCAGTGAATATAGGTAGGAAACCAAGCCAGGTTCTTTTCCCAATTGATGCTGAATCAAAGGAACCAACGAAATCAAATGTATCACTCACTTGAATGCTAGCCCTTATTCTGGCATCGTTCAGGGTAACACAATTCTTTCTGTTTAGAAGATCCTGGAAAATTTACAGTTGAACATATGCTCATTATCTACATTCAGAAAAAATCAGGGGAGAAGCAAACAGACAACTGAATTTTTAAAAAATGTCTCTTTTTATTTCCCCCCACCAACTATGGGCAACCACATTTAGGGAGGAAAGAAGATGCCTATTGCTCAAGTTAGACTTGAGTAAGGACAGGAAATTGCATCTTTTAAAATAGATAAGATTTCCCATCATATAAACATAATAATAGCCTTCTATCATTTCAGTTAACATTTATATTACCTAAAATAAACTCTCATCCTGATGTCGTTCTATAATTGGCATGTGACAGAGTACACATTGAAGCAAATATAAGTTCAGAAAGCATCCTCTGTCTTTATAAGAAATCTTCAGACTTTCCTAAACAGACAAACTTTATTTTGTTGCTATGCAACTGACATGCAACACAGTCCATCAGACAGTAAATAAGTTATGGATTTTACAATGAAGAGAAAAGTCTTTTCTCTCTGTTTGAGAACAAGCCACAACTTCCTTTCATGCTATCCTAATCCACCACAGCCTTCTAAAGCTGTTTCACAAACGCCAATGTTTTGGCAAGATAAACAAGCGAATGAATAACACAGCAATGACCCAAATGTAGTTTGCAAACTGCACGCTAAGAAGCATCAATACCATTCAATTTGTTCCTACAAGCCCAGGAACCTGTGCTCCTCAGGCCTGGTAGAGAGACGAAAGTTTATTTCACACCCACATTCTTCCAGGTAGCAGAATATAAGCAAGCTTAAATACAGGAGATCCTGGCAATTTCTGTTGGCAGGCACCCAGCACTGGTACAGGTCTCAGGCATGATTCTGCGTCAGGGCATGAGAGCGATTTTAGCCATGAGGGAAACATCTGTGAGGATAAGACATTGCAGAGATTGAAAACCTGTGGCATGTAGGCCACATTCATGTTTAACATGACCTGTTCAATGTTCAAAACATTAAATATTTGCCACCATTTAAAATCTTCGCATAAAAATCTAGATGTCGTGCTTTTTATGAAGAGTGATAAAATAACACTGAGTTTGCATTTTCCCAAAAGTCAGTTAGAAACAGCTACCAGTAGAAAAACTGAAAACAACCCAAACATCAAACAATAGGAGAAGAAAAAGATAAATTGTGTTATATTCTTATAATGGATTACTACAGAGCAATAAACAGAACTAACTATTGATACCTTCAACAACATAAATGGATTTCACACATGTTAAGCAAAAGAAACAAAATACCAAAGCATATACCACATTGTTCCACATATATGAAGTTCAAGACGAGTCAAAACCAATCGATGACAATGGAAGTTAGCACAGGTTTACTTCTGGTGGAGGAGGTACTTTGGGGGATGATGGAAATGTTCTATATCTTGATTTGGGTGATAGTCATATGGGGGTATATGTAAAGTTTATCCATCTATGCAAACAGGTTTGAGCACTTTACACACCTCACTGCATGCATTTTATACTTCAATAAGAAATGAAATTTAACAAAAAGAACCAGCTGGCTAAGGTGCAGCTGGCCTTTTAAGGTGGGGCATGGCCTCTGCCTATAGCCCACACCCAACAGCTGGCTCATTCCGCTGGCTGATTCAGAATCTATGGGGGGTGGGGCCCAGCAATATGTTTCAACAAGCCCTCCAGGTAATTCTGGTACACTCCTAAAGGTTGAGAAACACTACTCTAGAGCACTATATACATTAAATAACGTACAAGAAAAGCAGACTCAGCCTATATTAAACCATTTGTTCCTATTACTGCCCCTCGACATATTTCAAGAAACTCAGGAGCAGAAGAGTCAGTTGGCTTCCTCAAAGAACTTCTACCAAGGGTAAGTACTCCTTGGAAGGGGATGTGCAAACAACACATCTTCATTCTGCTTTTAACCACTGGATACCTTTGATCTTAGTATTGTTACAACTGGATCCACGTCACTCATTAAAAAAAAAGCAAATACAAACAACTGTATATCTTTCTGATTACAGATAAATGATCAGACATACAGCATTCAGATATATTCCAACACTGAAGAAATAAATGAAAATCTACCTTCAAGGAGGTACGATGGCTCAGGAGAATCATAAAAATGAAAAATTCACAAATTAAAACCAGTAATCCCCATTCTCATTGTAACTCGTATAAAACTTACACAAAACACCATGTAGATCTTTATTTTCTGGGAAGTTATCAACGTTTTAGCAATCTACCACCCAGCCACACACTATGATGTAGCCAAAATGGGTATGTTGTGCCGACATCAGTCATTTCTGAATCAGTTGGGGGAATCAAAGAGGTGCTTATTATATACCTATTCATTGATAAATATTAATTGGAAAAGCATAAAACAATCACATGATATGATAATAATATTTCCTCTGTGTGTTTGGAGAAAAAGTTAAGGGATAACTATTTTCTTCTTTATTAGACTTAGATATAACTTCAGAAAGAAAATCTATGTTTGTGTCCATGTTAGTATTTAAGAATGCTCTAGCATTTAGAAGGAAAGAGAGAGAAAGAGAGAGATCTTAGAATAATAAAAACATAATAATAATAAAAAAATAAACCATAAAAAACATACTTTAAGGTGGTGATTCTCCTAATTGTTTCATTGAGTGCTTGAACAACCAGAGAGGTGATAAGAAGTCCAACTTCAGAATATTTTGGCTACCAAGTTCACCTCCAATTTGTCAAATGTTTGGTTTGGGAATAAATCTGAAAGTCACATGCCCAGGGCTTCATGGGCAGTCAACAGGGCTCCACACTCAGAAACAGGTCTCAGGCTTGGGGTTTGATGTTCTGTGGTTGTTGGTTTGAAATTCTTAAATAATTTTATCATTGAGTTTGTGTTTTATAAATGAAGCTCAATTTGACAATAGAACCTGTGCTGGGGGCTTGGACCCTAGCGTCACACGTTGTCCCATCTGCCACCTCCCCATGTCTCCTGAGTGGGGACTTGACTACTGGCTCAGCCACCCTGCTCAGTGATGTTGTCTCTCCACCCCTGGCAGGGTTCTGGGCATGGGCACAGGTAGGGCTGAGGCAAGTCTCAGGGCAATACACCAGGCACTTGGGAGGGTACACTCTTGCCCTGTGGATATCCCCATACCCACGGAAGCGTGACATGAAATAGCAAATAAAAGACATCACGACAGGTTAAGAGAAAACTGTAGAAAGAAAGAAAAAGGTTTTGTCCTGCTTTCTGAACAAGGGGCCCACATTTTCATTTGGCATAGCCTCCACACATTATGTAGCTGTCCCTGCACGTGCTACCAGCTAGAAAGAAACAAAAAAGAAAAGAAAAGGAACAAGGAGTATAGGAGAAGTAATGGGATATGCAGAAGGAGAATGGGGAGGTAATTAGGATTTAGAGATTAAATGGTTGAATTCCATATTTTTACAAATGGACCAGATACAGTCTTTTCAAAAAATCCTTTATTTCTTTCTGATTAAGAAGTAATATACATCATAAAACATTCGGATATAGTCAGACATTGAAGATGTGATTGGAAAGCTACATTAAAAGAAGTATCACAAATCACCACCATCCATTCCAGTTCCGTCCAGTGATAGCCTCTCAGTGGTGTGAATCAGGCACTTCCAACACTTTGAACCTGAGCTTACAATTTAAGAACCACTGCTTTAAAGATGTCCAAACACAATGCAGGTTAACACACAGTGAGATCGTTATCTTTTTACCTCAGCGTTCACTACCTCCAATTTTACCAAAGGCTATCTTTTGTTTTCCAGCACTTTAGCCTGCCAGGAGATGACGTTGTCTAAACACATTTCCAATGTTTTCTTTTTAACAGTTAATATATTTCCAGGATGCAAGTCCATTTCTTTCTAAAAGGTTCCTAGGACACCCATTGAAAAGTCAAAAGCAATGAACTAAAAGGGATTGCTATTTTGTGGGAGAAGAACGACACCCTTTGTATTGAAGTGGGGAATTACAGACTGTGGTCACCCTCTGCACAGTGTCTCTTTGTCAAGCAATACATGCTGAAAAAAAAAAATAATACAGATGGGAAAATATTGTGCACTGTCAGATCTTGGAAACGGCCAAAGGATTTTTCCTCACCAATGTCTTGTCGATGACTTTCACATTCTGGCACCCTGAAAAAATAATGCATACATTTAATATGAAATGAATGCAATAATAATCAGGCAGGTAATCGTTTTCCCAAGGAATGTAAAATTTGACAAATGTAAGGTTTATGATTCAAGGTAGGCTTGCCAAATCTTATGTGGCATGAGACCATTTTTATTACCTAAACAGCCCTTAACACAAAATGACTGGCACATATTTTTATTAACACAAAGGGTATATTCTTTCTGCCACATTTAATAGAGAGTCAGTGGCTGAAAGCTCTCTTTTAGGATATGTCTGTAGCAAATTAAAATGCGTAGTGAGGATTCACAGAATGGCATTCTTCTCATCGAGGCTCTGTCTGCACAGGCCCCGCACAGTAGTGAGTAGACCATTTATCTCAGGAGTTCTATCTACGTGGACAATCTGGATCATAGGGATTACAGAAAAGGAAACCCTCTTTATCTTCAAAAATGGGGTAGCTGATAATTAACTCGAGGCCATTCTTTGCAGCTCGAGGCTCATTCTGAGTAAAATTAAAAATAGTAACCAGCAATAATGGCACAGCTGATTGACTTATTTATTTATTCTTTCAACAAATATTTATTGTTTGTGTGCCAGGCACTTCTCTAGGCACTGGAAACACTGCAGTGAAGGCAATAAAAGACCCCTGTCTAATGCATCTTACATTTTAAAGCGAAGACAGATAATACATAATGTATATAATTTAAAAGATAAATTATATGGTAGATGATATATAGAAGGTGATAGGTGCTATGGGCAAAGAATGAAATAAAATAGAGAAAGAAAACTGAAAGTTGAATAGCTGAGTGTAGGAAGGATTGCTATATTAGACAGAGTAGTTGGTGTGAGTCCCTTTGAGAAAGTACCCACAATGCATGCGAAAGCTTGAAGGACATGAGGAATTTATTCATGTAGCTATGAAGCTTGGGGAAGAGCATCCAGGCAGAGGGAACAGCGAATGCAAAAGCCCCAAGGCTGAAACATGTCTGATATAGTCATGGGAGTTCAAGGAGGCACGTGTGGCCTGGGGGGAGTAAGGAAGGGTGACAGTAGCAGGAGCTGCAATCAGAAAAATAACTGGGGTCAAGCCACAGGTGGCCTTGTAAACCACTGCAAGGACTTTGGCATTTACTCCGAGTAAACCAAGAACCATGGGAGGGCTCTGATGAGAAGAGTAACATGATCTGAATTCATGTTTAAAAGGATCATTCTGGCTGCCATGATCAGAATATACCCAGGAGAGGGGAGGCAGGCAAGAACAGAGGGGCAGACCCACGATATCCACAGGAAGAGAGCCAATGATGGCTCCAGCGAGGCCAGATTCTGATTATATTTTGAAGACAGAGCCCCTGTGGATGTGAGGGTGTGAGAGAAAAGAAGAGTCAAGAATGACTCAAGATCCTCCACTTGAGTGACTGAAACTATGGGCTTCACCTGATCAGAGACTGGAGAGACTACAGGTGGAGCAGGTTGAATGGAAAACGTTAGCAGCTTAGGTTTGAACAAGTCGAGTTCGAGGCACCACTTAGACACCCAAGTGAGGTGTTGACCAGCCAGTAAGATTTTATGTGTTCATGTGTTATGAGATGAGAAAGAGCATGATGCAGCATCTACCCTTAAGTACTTCCACTCACCAAAATATTCCTAATAAGGTTGTCAAAGATAGAGGCTAATGACTGCTATAGATGTGCACACTGTACAGTTTCTTAGTTCAAAGAGAGCTCTGCACTGGAGCTATAAATACAGAGTCAACTTCAAATTTAATATGCCCCAAAGGATTCCACCCTCTTCCCTTTCCAATTTACTTCTCTCCGCCAATGAGCCTGACTTACAGACCACAGAAGAAAAAGAGAGTTGTAAATGAGAATGGCGAGCTTACCACTCAGAGCCATGGCCAGCCGGAATTCTTCCTTTAGTATCCTAAGGACATCTTGGACACCTTTCTCCCCCTAACCAAGTAAAAGATAAAGAACTATTGGGTAATTCAGTCTGACTTGTTTCATTCATTTGTTTCACTGTCCAGTCATCCTGTTTTATACATTTATCTTGGTCTAATTACCTGGAAAGCCAAGCCCCATATGATCGGTCTCCCCACAAACACAGCCCTGGCACCCAGGGCCAGAGCTTTCAGAACATCCGTGCCTTTCCGCACACCCCCATCCAGGAAGACTTCCACCTTCCCTTCCACAGCCTCCACAATTTCTGGCAGAGCATCAATCTGGGGAGAGAAGAGGTCAATAATGTAACACTATTAACACTGAATTGTTATTCAGCTCCACCTCCAAAACCACTGATGCATCCAGCTAGGACTTAGAGTTGAAGCTAAGTAGGTTTGGGGTCTGTAATAAAATTATTTCCTTCTGAAAGAATAGAGGTACAAAGGCTAGCACAAAAACAACAACTAACAGCTAAATTTGAAATTGAGTGGCTTGTTTCTTTCAAAGTCCAAAGATTTTTTTTTCTGTACCTGATATGCAAATTCAAAGATCATAATCAAAAAAATTAGAAACATAATTTTAAAACATTCTTTTATAGCAATTTTTTATAAAATTCATAGAAGTGAATGAAGTGTCTTGTTGATATAAATTATTCTTAACATTATTCATTGCAAATCAATTGTTAAAATTCATATTCAGTTAACAGTGCAAGCAGTGGTGTATAAAAAATGCAAACACAGCTAGAAATAAAAAATTTAGTCTCTGATTTCCTCATCCAATATACTTTGTATCCAGCCATATACAAAGTTAGAGAATTCTCTGCGAAAATATTTTTCTTGCTTTTATTTTTGTTTCATGTCAAAGTATTAACAGGGTACAGATATTTTTGGTTACACAGATCGCTTTTGTAATGTCTTGAGTCACAGCTGTTAAGTGTGCCCATCACCCAGACAGTGTTCATTGTACCCATTAGGTAGGTTTCTGTCCCTTTCCTCCTTACCCTTTCCCCACCGCTTGATTTCTTCTAAGTTTTACATTCCTCTGTGCACATGTGGGCTCATCAGTTAGTTCCCGTTTAATAGCAAGTACATGCGGTGTTTGTTTTTCCATTCTTGTGATACTTCACTTTGAATAATGGTCTCCAGTTCCATCCAAACTGTTGTGAAAGGCATTGATTCATCCCTTTTTATGGCTGAGTAGTACTCCATGGTATGTATGTGTATATATATATATATATATACACCATATTTTGTTAATCCACTCATGAATTGATGGGCACAGGTTGATTCCACATCTTTGCAATTGTGATGTGATAAACATTTGGATGCAGGTGTCTTTTTTATAAAATGACTTTTTTGCTTTGGGTAGATACCCAGTAGTGGGTTGACGGATTGAATGGTAGGTCTACTTTTAGTTCTCTGAGGATTGTCCATACTGTTTTCCACAAAGGTTGTGCTAATTTGCAGTCCCACCAACAGTGTGACCACATGCACCTTGAAGATCTTGATCTTCATTGACAATTGATTTGGGGTTCAGGTTAGCACTAGAGAATCAAGATCCTCATAGAGGTTGATTTGGTGGATTACATTATTGTTTCTGATCCTTCACACATCTCAAAATCCACTCCCTTTCCAAGGCGACTTCACAGTTTCTCCCACTAAAAGGAACAGAGCACGTCTGCCCATTCCTTGACTTTGACCTTGGCCACATCACCCACTTTGGCCAATAATTTGTGAGCAGAGATGGCAGAATGCCACTTCTGAGCATGGGCCTTAAGCAACCTCATATATTTCTACTTACTCTTTTGCAACTTTCCACTTGCCATGAAAAGAGCATCCTCCAGGTAATGTTTCCCCTCCAGCTTGGGCCCCAGGATAAATATTTAGGAAACAGAGCTATCAAAGCCAAATCCAGCTGGACCTGAAACTTGGAGCACAGCCACCTAGCTAGTACCAAGCCTAGATCAGTAGACACTAGTTGACACAAACTTTCACGGGAATAAATGATTATTGATTTAAATCACTGAATTTGGGATCATTTGTTTTATAGCATCCTGTGGCAGTAGGTGACACAATTGGCTACTTTGATGTAGATCTTTGCATTTGAGAACAGAAACGATTCACAAGGTAACCTATATAGATCAAAATCTGTAGAAATTATCCACATTCATTCCAAAATGTTAAAATATAACATTAACTCCAGTTCCCATTTAAAATGTATGCTGAAGAAGCTACCACACACTCGAGTACACTTTTTCCAGAAATAATTATGCTGAAATCACTCAAAGGCTTTCCCACTTCTCCTCTAAAATTTTAGAGGCTAAACTTAAAGAGAGTTTTATGTAAAAGGCTGAAGACCAAACACAAGTACAGATTTAGAGGAAGCGAAGGCAACACTTGGCATGTGCCCCTAAATGTTTGGCAGGTAATGTGATTTTCCCCTTTTCCTTTTGGCTTCTCTGCCTTGCCAAACATGCTTTGGATCTATTTACATATGTCCCTTTACCTATACATAGTCCTCCTTTTACATTCAGGCAAGTTACATCAACATATAAATGCTACAATTTCCAAGAGGTGATGCAAGCTATAATTAAGCATATTTCCCCATTTGAAACCAGAACCAAAGAAAAATATTAGCTAGCTTGGGTTCAATACAGGTTTCCAAAGTCAGGCAAATCAAGTCTGTTTAGGTTATTTCCAAGGCCTCACCTGGCCTAAAAGTAAACTAATAAGGATACTTACAATGTGAATCCTGGGTTAAAACACAGAGCCCAGATTGGTGTTTCATGTGTCCATGGACAAGAACTTTTATACACTGCTGAACATTTCTATCCTCCCCTTTTTCTTTCAGTGGCTGCAGTGTTAGTAGGCATATATTATGCAAAATAATTCTGATCAGAACAGATTAAATAAATAAATATAGTAGACAAACCCACCACTTGATGGCTCTGTTTCTGTTTCCTTCTTTTCAGTTTGCTACCTGTCTGTGAGATCATTCATTTCAGTTGTTATTTCTTTCTTTAGTGCTTCTTTAGAAAACTAATTAAACTCCGCTGGAGTTAATCTCCAGAAACTATGTTAAGATCTTTATGCAGTGTGGCTCCTCTGGCCCTCTATTCACTGATTTATCAAACACTTGGTCGAGGATCTGGTATATTCAAGGCACTAATGTCAGGCAGGTTAAGGGACGTGAAAAGAATCCCACAGTGATCTGACTCTCAAATGGAATCCTCTTCCTCCTTCCTGTCGAAGTCCCCCTCTTCCAGGATGCTCCCTACCCAACCGCACCCCCGCCCCACCCCTAAACAAAATTTATACTCACAGGGAATTCTCACCTTTCCACCGTCCCATAGCATCTATTGTTATACTCTTGATTTCTGACATTTTAGGTATGCAAACCTTTGTGCAAATTAAAGCAGTTAAACATAAACAAAAGCAGATAAAAAACAGAGCTGCTTAGTGAAGAATGAAGGAGACATAGTCCAAGCCACTGTCCATAAATCCTCCAGGGACCTCTATCCCACCCCACCCATCGCACTTCACTAGGCAGCCCCGAGCTGGGCGGGGGCGGGGGGGGTGTTTCTACTAAGCACACTTAGAAAAATCACCGGTTCATATACATTTAGCTGATTGTTTGCAATCGCAAAAATGGCCACAATGATTTCCCGCTCTATCTTCATTTCCTTGTAGCATCACGGGGGAGGGGTGTGTCGTATAAGGGAGGAGGGTTCTGTTTCCCACCCCCGGAAGCCGAATTGGCCTGTAGCTTGCTTTCACCAATAGAATGTGAGAGAAGTAACAGTGCCAGTCCTAAGCCTAGATCTCAAGAGGCCTTGCATACTTTAGCTAGTGCTGTAGGAAACGTGCCACCTAAGAGAACAAGCACACCTACCTGCTGGGAGACATGCAATAATGCAGTACTGTCCCTGCTGAGCTCATCCAGTCCCCAGCCTGTCCCAGAGGACGCAGCAGCTGACCACTGACAGTTAAGAGCGAGCCCAGTCGAGACCAGAAAAGCCCCCCACAGATCTCAGCCCAAATCGCCAACGTACAAAATTGCAAAATGGATAAATGGCTATTGTTTTTCAGCCAGTAAGGTTCAGAGTGGTTTGTTACACAGCAAAAGGCAACTGATAGATTAAATGTTTCTCAAAGATGGAATTGCATTGAACCCTTTTCAAGAAGAAAAATAAAATCGCTTAAGAGTTCACAGAACATGCCCAAGGGCTCAATTTGAGAAACATCGACTGATGAACAACCCAAATGCTTATTCTCTGAAAATGTTTTGCAGTTGGAAATATTCACTGGAAAAGAACATCACATTTTTAAGCTTGAGGTAGTTTAGGTCCAGTTAGCATCCAAGTAAAAATGTGAAATTGAAAAAAAAAAAAAAATGCTCCTAGGATTCAAACACTCTGGAGAATGTCTTTAAACCCCAGTTTGAGAAGATCTAGAAATCAATTTTAGAAATCAATTTGATTCTATCCCATTATTCTCTAATTACTTCAAGGCCAATCTGGGTCACATTATTACCATGAGGACAAGGACCTTGATGTGACCTTATTTTTTAATTTCTTTTGGGTAGAGCAGAGGCCTGGCAGCAATTTTCAGAAACTATGTATTAAGATGAACTGAAGTTAAATTCCTGTTCTAAAACTCTTAATGATAAGTATTTCCCCATACAATGGAACTCAGTGATTTATAGAAAAGGAGAAAACATATATTCTCTTTCTTTTTGAAACCAACACGACACTTTGAAAAGGCTCGAGCTGAAAAGTCTGACTTGCTCATCTAGCTCTTACCCCTTAAGAGTGGTGAGACGAGGGCTCGAACCCAAGACAGTGCTCTTCCCATGACATCATGCTGCCTCTGCGGCTCTGACTAATGATGTAACAGAATCTGCAGGACAGCGAGTCCTTCTGTGCATCTACTGAAAAGCTTCACACCACAGCCTCCTTCAAGCCTTTTGCCACCCACTGCAAAACTCACACGCTGAGGGAAAGACACCCTTCACCATAAACCAAATCTGTTCTCACATTTCTCTCACCCTCACGAGCCTAAAATTTGCTCTTAAGTGGGAGGCAAAATTCAAGCAAGTATCTCCTCCCGTGCATACAGCACGCAAAGGGGAGGGTTATTGTTTTTTTAAAAACAGTCTCAGAGACCACAACTCAAAAAGCCCTTTTAGATGTTTCCATATCCCCTCAGCCAGAGGGAAATAAACCACACCATTTAGATATTTTTCCCTTAAAATTTAGTTAGATTTGATTTCAGTAGATTTATATTTTATTTTTAGAAAACAAACTTAATTTGGCCTGCACACTAAGTCTATGTCTTCATACACAAGTGAGGCATAAATTTGAGAAAAAGCCTTGAGCTGTGACCAACTTCTCCACCCTCCTCAGAGGAGGGCTTCACTTTCCACCTCTATTTACCTGCAGGCAACATTTAATATCATCTGAAAAGACGTGTCTCTGGGAGTAAAGCTGAGTTGGAAAGGGCTGACAACTTCCAGGTTCATGATTTTAAATTTTTGACTATATAATCTTACAGTGTACAAAGACTTGGTTGGTTCTTACCCTTAGTGTTTTAGAAAAAACTGCAAATGTAATATGCATACCCAGCATTCCCTGCTTTACCATAAGACCTACAAAACTGGTCTATGAATGTAGCTCAGTCAACCTGCTAGTGAGTTCAATGAAACAATAATCCACTACTATTTGGCTAAATTATTTGTTCTACTCTTCTTCCAGTTGTTTAGATAAATCCAACTGGTCATCCCAATTACAGCCATCCATACAGTAACTATGACTGAATGGTTCTGATAAAAGGGGGGAAACACACACACACACATACACACACACATATGATGATCCAGTTCAGAGAGAAGTGGTGGTCTGGGAAAGTCATCCAAATTATTTAGTAAATATATATTTTTAAGTTTTGTTATATGATGCTACTTGACTTTGCCTATGTAAATCAAATTATAAAACATTGCAGTTTAAAGCCACCAAAGAAATCATCACATTGATATTTAGACTTTAAAAGATGAGGAAACCAAGGTTCAGAGTGGAAATCAATTCCCCTGTCCCTCAGTGGTCCAGGCACCCCTTCTCTGTTTCCTTGATTATTATGGTAATCATTAAGGCCCCCTAATTGGTCTTCCTGCCTCTTGTCATGCCAAAATCCAATTTATGAGACTCATGGCTACTAAACCAAGGCTCTTTTGTTGCATAGCCAACAACTCATAGGATTCAAGAATCTCCTTCCTTATCTCTCCAGACAGATGTATTTCCCAGGACTCACTCCCACCAGATACTGCAAACAAAATGAATTGCTTGGTATTCCCCAAGCACACCTCACTCCTTCCTGTTTCACATTTCCTGTTCACAACCCTAAAAACAGGGGTCACATAGGGACAGAACAGAGGTGAAAGGTAGCTGTGGCATTATTGCCTCCTCTACAAGAATCTTAGCCAAATCTCCACAAGGGGAGAGCATGTAAGGGAACCACTTTTAAAACCCACCTGTGCTCCTGGCCCCATCCTGGAGCCTGGATCCATAAAACCTGTCTGTCTCCATGGCTTTTGATCCACTTCTGGTCCACCAATTCTTGATCTTAAAATCTGCCCCAGCACCTCTGCTGGATTCCTTGGATTTAGGCCTTTTGGGGGCTAATTTCTCTCCATCACAGTTCTAACTCAGTCCCACAACTTCAGGCCAGTTTAGTTCCCCTTTTTTTTTTTTTTTGAGACAGAGTCTCACTGTGTTGCCTGGGCTAGAGTGCCGTGGCATCATCCTAGCTCACAGCAACCTCAAACTCCTGGGCTCAAGCGATCCTCCTGCCTCAGCCTCCTGAGTAGCTGGGACTACAGGCATGCGCCACCATGCCTGGCTAATTTTTTCTATATATTTTTAGTTGTCCAATTAATTTCTTTCTAATTTTAGTAGAGACGGGGTCTCGCTCTTGCTCAGGCTGGTTTCGAACTCCTGAGCTCAAACAATCCGCCCGCCTCGGCCTCCCAGAGGGCTAGGATTACAGGCGTGAGCCACCGCGCCCGGCCTAGTTCCCTTTTATATCTAGATTCTGGACCCAGATTTGCCCAGCACAGTGTATGCAGTGTATAAAAACCACAGATGCATGTTCGAATCTCCTGGATAGCTTTAAAAAATATTGGTGCCTGTGTACCCAACTTCCCTGCCAGAGATCCTGATGAATTGATTCCTGAGCATCAGGATTCTTGAAAGTTCCCCAGGGAATTCCAATGCACAGCTCAGATGGTTCACAACTCAAGGAGTAGCCTAGTGCAGCCCACTCCTTTCCCCATCCCCTCCACCCTCTCTCTGCAGCTTTGCAACCCCACATACACAGGAAATTCCAAGCTGTTCCTCCTCCTGACTTCTTGTCACAATTGTACCCTGATCCCAAACTTTACCAAAGCCTTTGGAAAGCCCCCAATTCTGTTAGTTCATCTTCTTTGAACTCTCATGGCATAATTTTTTCTTTCATACTCCAGTTTACATTATGTCTATTGGTGCACCTGTGAATACAAGAATAATCCCTACCCACAAATGCCTTATTATTTAACAGGGACTTTTATATGTTTACAAACAAATGTATTGTGCTAACTAAACATAAATGTAGTAGTTAATTTAGGTAGTTATGCCCCGCCAAACTCAGAATCCGAGATCTCACATATTCACATATATTGCAGCTTGAGCGATCACACAAAAATATACACACACACAAGGCAGACACAGAGATAGAACTGAAATGGGAGCTACAAAGAGAAATCCCAGCATTTGCTAAAACTCACAGTGGCTGGTACCCCATCGAGTTGTCGAGCCCCATGATTTGACACCAAGATCCCATCCAAACCGTGTTTAACTGCCTCCCTGGCATCATCACCTGGAAAGAGCAAAATAACAAGACAAACACCTTATAGGAACTGCATCTTAACCGAAGACTTGGGTTCAGAGAGGCCTCAGCAACCCAGTTAAACGGAGGCTGACCCCCCCCCACAAACACAGACACCTTTCTCAATACTCTTAAGCATAAAAATATACCCCAGGGTTAGATCTAGAATATTAGTGGTAGTTTATTTGGCCAAAAAACGTTAGCACTTGTAACAATTTAACTATGAA
>NW_012138191.1:1904353-1905508 GCF_000956105.1 Propithecus coquereli | reverse complement strand
GACTTTTTAAAAGTTTTTTTCTCTTATCTCTTTCTTTTGGGATCAGCTTTTCTATAGATTTGTCTTGGTCTTTTATGTTTTGCTGTTTCTGATATGACTTGTGATGCTAAATTTTCCATTTATATTTAAGGAAGAAAAGGATTGAGAAGCTGCAATAGGATTCCTGGGCTGTTTTGTAAATCAGTTTCATTCCTGCCAACTCTTTGCCTGGAGTGGAAATTCCATGTGAGAAAATGCAGGAAATGTCAACTAGAGGGAATTGGACTGTGAGGTACTCAAGTGTCAGAATGAGGACAGCATCATGTCATATTGGAAATGCCACCCACCCACATGTCATCCCAGACATCCATTCATTTCTTTAGAAAGGATCATGCTGCTTCCTTACCGAGCAGTGAACTCCAGGTTGCCCCTTGTTTCCAAAGCAGTGGGGCGGGGAAGGATTGCTGGCTTGTAGAAAAATTTCCCAAACAGATTTTCTATTAATCCTACTACTTTCGTTCTCCACCCTTTGCCCTCTTCCACTTGCAGACTACACCCCGAGCCTCTCAGGCACTCCATTACAGAATCTGCCCTTGCCTCCTCTATGGTTCTCCAAGAGCCCATCTTAACGTGCAGTTTTCTTTGAATTTTCCTCCTATCGACATACTCCCCTACATTTTGTTTCTTTCATAAATTCCTCAAAACTTCTCTCCTGATTGTGCTCCTCATCTTCCTTTGCTTTGCTTTGCTGTCATCAGCTTACATATATTTGAATTTCTTTGCTTTAATTTTAGTGTGGTCTACGGTTTGATAAGAGGATATGCATGGATTCATCCCATCATTTTGAACCAAAAGCCTGATACACAATCATTTCCAAAATATTTGAAGAATGTCTCTCTAAATATATGGCCTTAATGTACTGCTGTCCAATAGAAATTTCTGCGATGACAAAAATATTCTAGATCCGTGCAATTCCATACAGTGCTTACTAGCCACCTGTCGCCATTGAGCAATTGAAATGTGCCCGTATGACTAAGAAACTGGAACTTTGCCTTTATTTGATTTTAATTAATTTATATAGCCACATGTGTCTAGTGGCTGCCATATTGTACAGCTCAGCTTTAAAGTTTACATGAGTTTACCTATTTTAATAAAGACATGTAGTATGGTATTTTT
>NW_012138191.1:1890555-1891878 GCF_000956105.1 Propithecus coquereli | reverse complement strand
AAGTGCTAGGATTAGAGGTATGAGCCACCACACCCAGCTTAATCCACTCTTGTAATTATCCGCACCATTTTTCTAAGCCACACCTTATATAGATTTCTATCTCAGCACATTTAACATTGTATTGCACCCAGAATCCTTATTTATATGTCTGTCTCCTACTAGACTCTCCTTTTGGCCAAGGATTTCAAATTATTTTATTTCATAAAACAATTTTAGCATGCAGTGTGATGAATGCTTATGGAATAAACGAGTGAGTGAATAAAAGGATGGGTGAATGAATCAATGGCACAGAACCTACAGGTTAATGTTTTTTAGTATATATGGTTGGATGTGGCCACAAAAAATAGTATTAATAATCATGGGTGACCGTATGGATGCAAGGAAGGTAAGTGAAACTGTTGTTTAAAGGTGTCTGTAAACCAAGATATACTCACTGAAGTTATAATCCACAGAATTTTGAATTAGGACTATGATCAATAGGAAACAGTATAATAATGTTTTCTTAAAAGCACAGAATAATGTTTGAGATGATGTGTATGCTAATTACTCTAATCTGATCACTATACATTATATGTTATCAAAACATCACTATGTGACCCATAAATGTGTACAATTATTATATGTCAACTAAAAAATTTAAATTAAAAAAAATCACAGAATAAGATAGTTCTGGATTTAAACATATCTCCACTACTTATAAGCTTGCACTGGGTCCATGTTTTTACTTTTATGAGCTCATTCTTCCGTGCATAAGATTAAATAGTCAAAGTAGGCAGCATGCCTAGAACTATATAAATAGAGACCACGTGACTCACACATGTTCAAGTAAAACCTATGAAAAAAGTTCTGATTCAAAGTTGTTGTTAGACCCTGAGATAAGTTAATAGACTCTCATCCCAGAGTCACTCACCGAAATACTTCAGTTAAAAAAAAACATGTTTTGGCAGTTATCTATATAACCATACTTATTGAAAAAAAAAAAAAGTTTTTCAAAGGCAAGAAAACATTTTTGTGGGTAAACACATTCACACTCCAAAATTATTATAGTCATCGGTACTTTCCTAAGGGATTTGAATACATATGGATGCTGGAGAAACAGTCAAGTTTCTTATTATCCATGGCTTGATAATTGAGGACTTTACTACCCTAGTTAGCCATTCTCTACAGAGAGGCAATGTGGGTTTGACCACACTCAAAAATTAGTCCTAGTCATTGGTACTTGAAAGGAGCACAAGATAAAGAGAAAAAGCTCTTAAAACAGGTTGACTGTCATAATACCATCCTTGGGGCATTTCTTTGATCTGAAAGCGTCTGTTGTAGCTT
>NW_012138191.1:1886836-1890505 GCF_000956105.1 Propithecus coquereli | reverse complement strand
AGTTTAGTGACTAAATCCTAGATCCATGGCAGCAGGTTTGAACACAACCACTGAGTGAATATTCTACGAGAGTATCCTGAACAAATGTATACAGGCATTCCTTGTTTTATTGTGCTTTGCTTTAAAGAACTTCAAAGATATTGTTATTTTTACAAATCGAAGATTTATGACAACCAACCCTGAATCAAGCAAGTCTGTTGGCACCATTTTTCCAACAGCATGTGCTCATTTTGTGTCTCTGTGTCAGATTTTGGTAATTCTCACAATATTTCAAACTATTTCATTATTATTATATCTGTTATGTTTGATATTATTATTGTGATAGTTTTGGGGTGCCACAGACCATGCTTACATAAGATAGTGAAATTAATTGATAAATATGTATGTTCTCACTGCTCCATTGGCCATTCCCACATCTCTCTTTCTTTCCTCAGGCCTTCCTATTCCCTGAGACACAGCAATATTGAAATCAGGCCAACTAATGACCCCAAAACGTCCTCTAAGTGTTCAAGTGAAAGGAAGAGTCACACATCTCTGACTTTAAATCAAAAGCTAGACATGATTAAGCTTACTGAGGAAGCCATATCAAAAAGCCAAGATAGGCTGAAAGCTAGGCCTCTTGTGCCAAACAGCCAAGTGTGAATGCAAAGGAAAAGTTCTTGAAGGAAGTTAAAAGTGCTATTCCAGTAAACACACAAATGATAAGAAAGCAAAACAGCCTTGTTATTGATATGGAAAAAGTTTTAGTGGTCTGGATAGAAGATCAAACCAGCCACAACATTCCCTTAAGCCAAAGCCTAACCCAGAGCAAGGCCCTAACTCTCTTCAATGAAGGCTGAGAGAGGTGAGGAAGCTGCAGACAAAAAGTTTGAAGCTAGCAGATGTGGGTTCATGAGGTTTAAGGAAAGAAGCCATCCGTCTCCAAAATAGAAAGTGCAAGGTAGAGCAGCAATTGCTGCTGCAGAAGCTGTAGCAAGTTATCTAGAAAATCTAGCTAAGATAATTGATGAAGGTGGCTACACTAAACAATATATTTTTCAGTGTAGCTAAAACAGCCTTATATTGGAAAAAGATGCCATCTAGGACTTTCATAGCCAGAGAAGATAAGTCAATGCCTGGCTTCAAAGCTTCAAAGGACAGGCTGACTTCACTCTTGTGAGGAGCTAATACAGCTGGTGATTTTAAGTGGAAGCCAATGCTCATTTATCATTCCAAAAATCCCAGGGCCCTTATTATCCTAAATTTACTCTGCCTGTGCTCTATAAATGGAATGATAAAACCTGGATGACAGCGCATCTGTTTACAGCATGGTTTACTGAATATGTTAAACCCACTGTTGAGACTTACTGCTCAGAAAAAAATAAAGATTGCTTTCAAAGTATCACTGCTCATTGACAATGCACCTAGTCACCCAAGAGCTCTGATAGAGACATACAAGGAGATTAACGTTGTTTTCATGCTGTGAACACAACCTCTATTCTACAGCTGATGGATCAAAAAATAATTTTGAATTTCAAGTATTATTACTTAAGAAATACATGTCGTAAGGCTATAGCTGCTATAAATAGTGATTCTTCTGATGGATCTGGACAAAGTAAATTGAAAACCTTCTAGAAAGGATTTACCATTCTAGATGCCATTAAGGACCCTGGTAATTCATGGGAGGAGGTCAAAATATAAACATTTACAGGAGTTTGGAAGAAGTTGATTCCTACCCCCATGGATGACATTCAGGGGTTCAAGAATTCAATGGAGGAAGTCACTGCAGAGATGGTGGAAATAATGAGAGAACTAGAATTAGAAGTGGAGCCAGGAGATGTGACTGAATTGCTGCAGTCTTACGATAAAACTTTAACAGATGGAGAGTTGCTTTTTATGGATGAGCAAAGAAAGTGGTTTCTTGATAGAGAGAGTCTACTCCTGGTGAAGATGTTGTGAACATTGTTGAAAGGACAACAAAGGAGTTAATATATTACATTAACTTAGTTGATAAAACAGTGGCAGAGTTTGAGAAAAGTTAATCATTGCAGGAAACTTCATTGCTGTCTTATTTCAAGAAATTTCCACAGCCACCCCAACTTTCAGAAACCACCACACTGATCAATCAGCAGTCATCAACATTGAGGCAAGTTTCTCCACTAGCAAAAAGATTAGGACTCATTGAAGTCTCAGACGATTGTTAGCATTTTTTTTAGCAATAAAGGATTTTTTAAATTAAGGCACGTACATTGTTTTTTAGACATAATGGTATTGCACACTTAACAGAGTACAGCATAGTGCAAACAACTTTCATATGCACCGGGAAACCAAAATATCTGTGTGACTCGCTTTACTGAGGTTGTCTGGAACTGAACCCACAATATCTCCAATACTAAAATTCTGTATGCCTGTATATGAAAATAGCCAATTAGAGAACAATTTCTCAGAACCAGAAAGCCACAATGAAAATGAGACAGCATAGTTTTAAAATTGAAAAAAAATTAAAAGAAAAAGGAAAAAGAAACTCTAAAAAGCATTATGCCTTTGCTCATAAAAGCCATTTGTTTGTTAGAGTGAGTTCTGAGAAAGACCAACTCCTGTCTCAAGTACATGTTTGAAGCTTATGTCAAAAGCTCTTCGAGGGCAGTTTAACCACAGTGTGAGATTACATCTTGCATTCCAATTTGCAGCCATTAAAATTCAATTCTTAAAATGGTGGTGAGGATGGGATGTTTCATCTAGGTGTTTCCAGGTGCTCATGATTTTATGTTTCTACAAACACAATCTGCACTTTTCTGGTAAAATGAAACAGAGAGGATGAATGACTCTCAGTCAGTGCATGGGACTTCTGCGTGAAGACCTGCAAAATGGTGAAGACTGGATTTCCTAGAACTGGCCTGGTCGCCCCTGCCCCCATATCCACATAGAGCATATGTGTTACTTGATGCAATTGTTGTCATAGTGATGATTCTTGTTTGTTAAATAAATGAAACAAATAATTACAGAAAACTAGACAATGTAAACTGTACATGTATAAATAAGCTATTTCCTTTCAAATTCCAAATGTCTTTCTTTCTCTTGCTTTTTGCCCTTCTATCTAATTATATAGACTTAACATAGTTTTCACTGAGAATTTTAGTAGGTAAACATTTGGGCTATCTACTATGTGCAAAACATATGAAAACATATAGAAACAAGTCATATGTTCCATTTGGATGAAAAGAAAAGGGTGGTGGTGGTCCTAGGTAAGGTGATCACAGAATGAAGTTCTAGAAGCCAAAATATTCATGACATAACCCATGATAGTAAATCTAATTCAATGAATTTGCTTCATATCCTAGAGAACAAAGTTTCAGAAAATGATATGAATCAGAAATCCTAAATTGAAAAGTTGGTTAAAAATGAAATCACTCCCTCCTTATATATGTTCTCTATTAACTGAGATAATTATGGGACCACACTATTATTATTCTTCCTTAGTGTTTCAAGCCATTCCACCTGGGCCATCTCTGTCATTAATTGTCTCAATGCTCTAATTTAATTAGATCTTCTCAGTCCCCTCCTTCCCATTTATTCCTCTAGGGCAGCCTACAATCAGCTCTTTCCTGGGCAACATTTCCTAAATGTCCTCCTTCACCACAATTTTGCCACCTTCATCTTTTATTCTGAAATGAAAACTTTCCTAACCCA